>NW_022196911.1:108796997-108815698 GCF_008632895.1 Mastomys coucha
CCCCCCCCCCAACTTCCTTCTTGGTCATAATGTTTTGTGCAGGAATAGAAACCCTGACTAAGACAGATGCCAAACTCATGCCTCAGTAGGACTCCAAACAAAAAGAATACAGCCCAGTCACATTGACCTTTTGCCTAGAGTTGCATCACAGCTCTGACTTACGTGCTTTCTCCTGCAGACTTGAACCTTTTCTTTTAAGAATCTCTTCAGTGCTTCTGAAAGTCTCAGGAATGTTCGGTATATGATAATGAATAGTCATTTTTTTTCTTGTCCATTGATTCCAACACACCATTTATTTGTCACACACCCATGCAGTGTGATGGGGATCATAGAACAAGAACCTCTGAGGGCATGCCTTTGTGACATAAATGACATCATGATAAGAACTAATAGAAAATACATTCACTCAACACATGTGAAAGAATATTCTAGCACGTGAATAGCATTCTATGCACCATAAGTACACAAGCACACGCTATTGCATGTGGTTCCAAACAGTACTGACCTTTACTCCTGAATGAACTACTTAGACTCTAATGATGAATTCTATTGCCACAAAGAAAGGCATCCAGAGGGGATAGGGACTCCACAAAAAGTCCGACAGAGTCAACTAACCTGGACTCTGGGGGGCTCCCAGAGACTGACCCACCAGCCAAAGAGCATACATGAACTGGACCTAGGTCCGTGCACATATGTAACAGATGTGCAACTTGGTCTTCATGCAGGTCCCCCAACAACTGGAGTGGGGGCTGTCTCTAAACCTGTTGCCTGGGCTACTTTGTCTGACCTCAGTGGGAGAGGATGTGCCTAGTCCTGCAGTGACTTGATATGTCATGGTAGGATGGTACTCTGCTGGGGCCTCCCCCACTCAGAGAAGAAGGGGAGAGAGAGAAGCTATCTGAGGAGGAACTGGGAGGAGAAAGTGGGAACAAGATCAGGATGTAAAGTGAATAAATAAATTAATTGGAAAAAGGCACATTCAGTGTACTGTAAACAAACAAAGAACAAGCAATGTTCTACTAAGAAGGTCTGGAGCTATTGTTGAATTTCTGTTATGATTTATAAGAAGTCACTGTTTTGTATTTAACCCACTAACCAAATGATCTCATATTAACTAATATTCTGGCATGTGAAACCTTATCAAAAAAATTAGAAAATGCCTTACTTATAAATTGGGCTCTTATAAAAGTGGATAATTCTGGAGCTCTGTAAATGGGTCAGTGGGTTAAATGCTTACTGTACAAGCATGAGATCCTGAGCTCACGTTCCCCAGCATCCACACAGAAGGCTAGGTATGGTGGCACACTCCGTGATCCCAGTACCTGGGAAGCAGAAACAGGCAGATCACAGGGGTTCGCTATATTTAACATTTGGTCTCCAATTGGTAGCACTGTTTGGAGAGGTTTGGGAGGTGTGGCCCTGTTGTGAGTCACCAGGGTGGGCTTTGAGAGTATATAGTTTCACCTATTCTATTTTCCAGTTCTCTCTCCCTCTCCTTCTCTGTTTCTCTCCCTCCTCCTCCCTCCCCTCCGTCTGTCTCTCTCTCTGCCTTTCTCCCTCCCTTCCTTACCCCTCCCCCTCTCTCTGCTTTCTGATTGACCTTGAAGACATAAGCTCTCAGCTCTTCGCTTCCTGCCCTTCCCACCCTGCCTGCTGCTCCTTGATGTCCTGCTTCCAGTTGTGATAGACTCTTCTCTGGAACCATAAGCCGAAATAAATTCTTCCTTACATCGCACTTAGTCATGGTATTTTGTCACTGCAATAGAAATGAACCCAAAACAACCATCCTGAAAGTGAGTTTGTACTGTTGATTGTTAAATCTTTGTTCTTTTATTAAAGTGTAAGACATTGGGAAATATTTTAAGACTGCTCATGTTTGACCATAATTAGGGGAAGCTGTTTAGGTTAAGTGTAAAACAGACTCTGTTAGTTTGTATATAGAACACTTGCTCCCCGGCTGGTGGCACTGCGTGTGGAACCTGTGGCATCTATAGAAGGAAGAACTTCATTAGAAGAAGTGAGTCTGGGCTGGAAGAAGGAAGGGTTACAGAATGGTCTAGCCTCTGCTTCTTTGTTCAGTTGTTAACAAATCACCCTGACAATTCCTGCCTCTAAGGACAGACCCCAGACGTCATGTCTTCCCATCAAGAAATGAGGACAGTTCAAATTAAATCTTCTTCTACTACATTGTTATGTCATCCCAGTAATGACATAAACAACTAATATGGAAGCTTAGTGAGGAGGGGGACCCTGTAATATAAGGCAATCGCATGGTTGGTATCAGGGCCTCTGAAATCTGTGAGGTCACATAGGCGGGACTCACAGACCTGTGGCCAAGGCAACAGCTACTATATTCCCAGAATCCATTGGACTCTACCTTTACCTGCCGCCACCATGTCATAACCCATATATATAACGCTCCTCCCTCGTGCTCTCTCTCTCCTCTTCTTTTCTTTCTGCCACCATCCTGTCTCTCTCTCCCAATTAAACCTCTTACACGTGGAACTGTTTGGGCCTAGTGTGGTGTGTCCTGACGAGAGCTGCCGTCCTAATACACAGGCATATCCTGTGATGTTCAGAAAACATATAAAGAAAATGAAGGGCTCCTCAACATTGGCCCTGCAAAGTGATTCTCCTAGAACAATATTAAGCTGTGATGTCTCACCCCCTAAACTGCACACCTGATGGTTACAGCCATGCTAAGAATTCCTTTCCGGGAACACCACCTTCAATTCAAAACTTCAGAGGCTTGTCTGTAACTTTCTTGAGAGACAGGGCAGACGGCAGTGCATGCACTGCCGGGAGAGGAAGAAGCCAGAGACAGGAGTCCCACTCTCAGAGTGGCTGGCTTTTCCACATGGCACTCCTGCCCTGCCAAACATATGCACACAGGCTAGCACCACACTCAATCAAATCAGAATGTGGCTGCCACCTGTGAGCCTCACTTGAGAGACTCCTGCTTAGAATGATGAACCTTTCTAGACCCCTTAGATTAACAGCACACTCATGAGCTGTTAGAGCATCAGGGCCTCCGAAGCCCATGATGTCGCATGGGCAGGCCTCACAGACCTGTTGCCAGGGCAACAGCCGCCATATTCCCAGAATCCAATGGGATCACCTCCCACTTTTACCTCTGGCCACTAAGTCAGAACCCATATATATATATATATGTATATGGGGAACACTCTGTCCTTACTCTCTCTCTCCCTGCTCTCTTTCTGCTACTGCCCCCTCTCTCCCTCTCAGTTAAACCTCTTACACCTGGAACTGTTTGGGCCTAGTGTGTGGTATGTTCTGACACACACGACCTGCGGTTCTAACACATCAGTAGTGAAAATGATGGCCCCTGCTACTCCTGCAGATCTCCTTGTCTTAGCTGTCCACAGAACTAAGGAATAGGAAAGGACGCCAACTGCAGCGAATCCAAAGGTTCAAACTCAGTTTTTAGCTCAGCTGCCTAAAGAAGCAAACCCCAGAGTTAATCCCCAAAGAGCTCACCGCCATCTAAGCAAAACAGGAACAACATCAAGTGGAAACTCAAGTTAGCCTGCTAGACTGTGAACTCCACGCCTCCTTTCTGTGGTAATCAGAAAGGAAACTATTAGAAACCAAGCCAGTTGCTACTGACTATAACTTTAGCAACGATTGAGGGAAAAAAAAATGGTGACGGTTGAAAAGATTCAGATAATACGGATTTCCCATCCATCACTCAGTAGATGATCACAGGTATTTTTTTTTTCTTGGTATCAATGAGATCAGAAACTATTTACAGAAATAAAATCAACCTTGCCAGTAAAGTCCCAGCCAGGGTTCTAGAATACTTGGAGAGACTCTCATCAGGAGCCTTGAGGAACGGTTGGATCTCAGGAGTCGGGCAACGAAATCAGACTCTGGGATTTTTTTCTTTCCAAAACAAAACAAAAAACAAACAAACCAGGAGATCGGTGATACTGAGTTATAATACCCTGCAGTATTCTATTTTCAAAACAAGACAGAATCAACTCTAGCTCCCTAAGGGAATCTCTACTTCCCATCGCTGGGGCTGCCTCGGGAGCCCTGGCATTTCCTCCTTAGCGGGAAGTGCAAGCTACACAACAATTGAGCTGTGATTGGGAGCTGAGAGTGCTGGTTAATTAAGGCTGGATCTTTTATTCTCCAGGCAATTCAGCTCAGCTTGAATGAGCCCCAGAGCCAGGGTCTGTGGTGGGAATAGCTCTCTGGGCAGTGGGAGAATCCAGGCTCTGGGCTGACTCATCAACATGACAATAGCCCCCAGGATGCACTTGGACTGATGTAAGGACCAGGGTTAGGGGGGTAGGGGGTGGGGGATGAAAGCATAGGAGCAGACGCCCAGAGTGCACACAGCTGACTGGGGCTATTTCGGTGCATGGAATTTCTTCCCTCTTTCTTTTATAAGAGATGTTTGCTAATTGGTAGAGCTCAGAAAACAATATACCATTAAGAATCTCGTTCCTTCCTCCCCCCCCCCCCCCCACCATCTCCTCCCTCCCTTTTAAAACTCCCCTCCCTTCCCCCACAAACTACTTTTGTTCCAGGGTTTGCATGAAGTCTTATCTTTTTTTTTCTTTTCTCTTTAGCATAAAACTTACAAACAGAAAGTAAATAAAGAAGAGTGTGACAGTTGGACTTTTCTGTCTAAGGGTTTTTGAAACTTATATTCCCCTTTAAGAATCTTAGCTATGGTCCTGCTACATCTAATTCATAGAGTCACCCTGCATGCGATACATTGATAGGAAAGGTTTTGGAGAAGTGAATCCTGGAAATTAGTCTGATCTGGTAATTTTTTCCCTTCCTCATTTATTTTTTAAATCACAAGAACTCATTTAAAGTGAGAGCAATAGAATCGTTTCAGTTGACAGGATACTGATCAAATTGGAGACCCCAGTGAGGAAATTCTGACTGAATACAGGGATAAATGGGTGTGGCAGGCTTTGCCAGCCACCCAGAAAGCACTGGGGAAACCTACCCTGCCTATGTTCCAGTTTGTTCATCTGCCCAAGGATAGGAAGGAACGGGGTGACTTTGAGGTGGATCATATTTTTAATAACTCTATGAAAACACAAGATGCCTATGCTCTACCTTAGGTTTAAAATGTAGTGTTTTAGAGCAATGGTTCCAACCTTCCTAATGCTACAACCTTTTAATACAGTTTTTCATGCTATGGTGACCCCCCCAGCAAAAATTATTTTCTTGTTACTTCATAACTATCACTTTGCTACTGTTACGAATTATAAAAAATATCTGACGTGCAGGATGTGACACCTCCCCCCCCCAAGGGTCACAACCCATAGGTTGAGAATCGTGCTTGGGAGGAATGATTCTGAATGATCTTCCTCGGTGATGTAGATAAAGTACCACAACTCCAAACACACAGGCTGTCACTGGTTCATACACACTGCATCCCAGGAGTCTCTGGAGGGCCATGCACACACAAGATCTCCAGGACGAGGAGCAAGAGGAGAGGAGGAGGAAGAGGAAGAAGAGGAGGAGGAGGAGGAGGAGGAAGAGGAGAAGGAAGAGAGGAGGAGGAGGAAGAGGGAGAAGAACAGGAGGAGGAAGAAAAGGGAGAAGTGGAGGAGGAAGAAGAGGAGGAGGAAGATGAGGAAGAAGAGGAGGAGAGGAAGAGAAAGGAGAAGTGGAGGAGGAAGAAGAGGAGGAGGAGGAGGACGAGGAGAAGGAGAAGGGAAATGTGCTGACCCATTCTCATCTCTGACTTCAGGATTCCCTCAGTCTACTTGTTCAGAACCACTGGAGAGACTTGTAAAAGTCTGCAAACTTTTCTGGTGAGTCCCTGAAAGAGGTTCTGGAGGTTGTTCTGACCATATCTAAACTAACACTTTTCATCCCTAAGCTTTACTCTGTATATTAGCCATTGATTCTTGTCAGCTCCAGAGCCTCCTACCACACTCTGTATAGACAACCACAGTGCCTTTACATGTTGTTGAACAAAAGACCAAACAGCTCTGGAGAGGGACAAAGTGTTACCTTCCCTCAGAATGGGTGGGCATGTTGCTTCAGGAGTTGGTGCTTACATAGGAAAGCACACTAGGGAGCGGGGAGGGGTGTTTGAGCATTCTCAGTTAAAGGTTGGAGTTCAAGTCGGACACATTTTTTATAATATTTCTTTATTTTTTGAAATTCTAACATAACTACATCACTCCCCCCTTTCCTCCTTCCAACCCCTCCCCATGTACCTCCCCCTCTCTCGGTTCTCCCACTTCATGGCCTCTTGTCTTTAGAGATTCTTATACAGTCCTATATACATAAATTCAGCCTGTTCAGCCCCTATAATGCTACTGTAGTCATGTGATTTGGAGGTCGACCAGTTGGTATTGGATAACCAATTGAAGGGGCATACTCTTCTCTAGGGAACACTGTTTCTCCTGTCCTCTGCATTCCTTAGTTGCCAGTAGTTCGTCTTTGTCTAGGGTGAAAACCTGCATGAGATTCCTCTGTTCCATATTAGTATACCTATTGCTGCCAGCCTTGTTCAGGCCACATTTAGACAGCCATGTTGATGAAACTCTGTGTGAATGTAGATTCTCTGATATTTCTAGGAGACACAGTCTCACAAAAAAAACAAAACAAAACAAAACAAAACAAAACAAAACAAAAAAACTTTCTGTGCCTCTGGCTTTCATAGTCTCTCTGCCCCTTCGTCTGCAAGGATCCTTGAGTCTGAGGTGCAGAATTTGTGTGGTAGATGTTTCAGTTGGGGCTAGGCACACACCTCTTGCTCTCTGCATATAATGGGCTGTAGTTTTCTGAAATGGCCTCTATCTGTTGTACAGGGAAGTTTCTTGCAAAGGATGAGGACTACACTTATATGTGGGTCTAAAGGTAAATATACAGAATGCAGTTAGAAATTATGCTGATTTAGTGAAGTGAGAGTCGTAGGTTCTTAAAGATCCATGACATCTCAAGATTTGGGAAGTGATTCAGGTTTCTAGTACCAGACATGATTTTCTTCTTGATGAGATGGCCTTAAGTCCAATTAAAGAGCTGTTGGTTACTGTCGAATTATGTATGCCACTCTTAGGGTTGGGGTGCCATGCTGGACTTGGTTGTAATTTATAGGCTTCAGAGCAGGTAGGACTATTGGTTGCTCCCCTCCCTTGGAAGCTTGCATGGTGCCTTCGAGAAGGAAACATATTCTATGATCAGCTCAGTATCAGAAAGAGGATGTTCACAAAGGTGAAATGTGGGACTGGATAGATGATTTAGGCATTAAGGGCAATTGCTGCTCTTCAAGGGGTCCCAAGCTTAATTCCTAGCACCCAGATTAGGGAACTCATGTGCACATGCCCATACACAGATACATCATTTTCACACAGCCAAACATAAAACACATCTTTATTTTTAATGCTCATACAGAAAAACAAAAATAAAAACTAGAAACACTCCTGGGCATGCTCAGTGTAGGATCATGTAATGGTGGACAGAGTACACTAGGCATGCTCACTTTAATGTTATAATGAGTCATGTTGACTCTCAGCTGCCTAAAATAACAAATCAGCATGGCTCGGTGATCTTTGCTGCTTCTCTCCTAGTTTAATCAAGGAAACAGAAAGAAAAGACAGCTCTGGAAGTGTACTGGTGCAAGAGTTTGCCTCTGAAATGTCTGTGCCTGCTGCTTAATGGCTGATACCTACACTTAATGCCACGCAGGTAATTGCTTATTTCAAACGAATGTGATCTGGGGCCACGAATACATTCAGGTAGGCACAGGGTCTTATAGACATCAAAAGTCTCTTACGCGATCTGGGTGCATTCTTGAAATTACAAGAATAGGTGTCATGCTCTCAAAGTAAGCTACTGGAGGATCCTTTAAAGAATACATCTTGTTTCTTCCAGGACCACTTTCGTGTTTATAGAGTATGGACCAGAGAAAATGGTTCCTTTGTTGTTGTTGTTTTGTTTTGTTTTGTTTTGTTTTGTTTTTTTGAGACAGGGTTTCTCTGTATAGCCCTGACTGTCCTGGACCTCACTCTGTAGACCAGGCTGGCCTCAAACTCAGAAATACGCCTGCCTCTGCCTCCCAAGTGCTGGGATTAAAGGTGTGCAGTAAAAGAGCCCAATGGAATTCTCTGTGTTTGAAGATGTACATGTATTCACAGTCCTGGGTAACAAAGCTTGTAGAAAGTAGGAAGGTAAGGATAGAGCTCATGCAGTGGGGAACGGGAGATAGACACTTCTTTCTGTGGTGTGTGTGTGTGTGTGTGTGTGTGTGCATGTGTACAGTTTATACACACGTGTCTTAGTTAGGGTTTTACTGCTGAACAGACACCATGACCAGGGCAGCACTTATAAGGACAACATTTAATTGGGGCTGGCTTACAAGTTCAGAGGTTCAGTCCATTATCATCAAGCCAAGAGCATGGCAGCATCCAGGCAAGCATGGTACAGGTAGAGCTGAGAGGTCTCCATCTTCATATGAAGGCTACTAGTGGAAGATTGACTTCCAGGCAGCTAGGACTAGAGTATTAAAGCCCACACCCACAGTGACACACCTACTCCAACAAGGCTACACCTCCTAATAGTGCCACTCTCTGGGCCAAGCATGTACAAACCATCACACCATGTATGCTGGTGCCCATGAGCCAGGTCAAGAAGGACATGTCAAGTGTCCCGCTCTATCCTTCTCTGACTATTCTCAAGACCAGGTCTCTCTCATTGAACTATGAGCTAGTCTGGCAGCCATTAAGCTCCACTGATGAGCCCCCCTCTACCCACCACAGTTCTGGGGTTCTGGGTATACATGCTCGTGTCCAGCTTTCTATGTGCGAGCAAATGTTATTTTGTACCAAGTCCTCTCCCCAGCCATGTAGCGTCATTGGATCCTCATCTATTGTTGTGTGTTGCCAATCACCTCTTCCTTTTAATACAAGCTATGACATCTCAAGATGCTCCTTTCAAATTCCTTGTAATTATGAAATGGGGTGTAGCTCAGTTGGCACTGTGCTTGTCTGGTAGGCATGAGGCTCTGGGTTCAATTCCAGCACTGAAAAACAAAACCAGATTTTTCTGGTAATAATATTTAACTGATTCTAATTCTACCCCCTTGTACTTTCTGAAACTTAACAGAAAACCAGAATTCCCAATCCCTGTCAAACCTGCAACCTCTTCCATAAAATGCAGCATTTTGGGTTGCAGAAAAATCATGCTGTTGTCTTCATCAGATAACTTCAGTGCGGGGTTATTTCAGGTAAATCAAGAGTCTGACCTTGCTGTTTCATTCCTCTCCCAGAATGACAGAATGCCAGCCCTGCCCCCATCAGCAAAGATCCTGCTCCAACATCCAGATGAAAAGCCTCTTTGAACTCCGTAGGGAGCCATTTTCTTATCATTATCATAAAAGCTTAGAGAAGAATTCCTCTTGCTTGATATTTTTCTCAGGCCCAAGTCTGAGGTTAAGTCATGAGACACAAAACCAGCATCCTCTTACAGGTGCCAGATTTGTTCTCCAATTTCATCTTGGCAGGGATGTCTGGCATGTGTGCGCACATGCACGCGCGCGTGCGTGCACACACAGACACACACATCTAAACAGCCATAGTTGTCTTTGAAAAATGTAAACGAGCTTGCCCCTGTCATTTAGACCCTAGGCAGCTGGGAACACAATATGGTGAAATGTAGACCCCCACGACCCTCCCCCTGAAGCAGCCAAAGGCATCTTTGTCCAGCCCAGGTGTTGGCTACATCCTTCTCACATCCTGTCTTGAATTATTCAGACTCATTCATTCTGTATCCCACATAGACGCACAATTAAACCCTTAACTTTCCCTTCGAGGGAACAGCAAAGCCTCCGGGGCCAGTTGCGGCCAGTCGTATGGCGCTCCTTAGCCTGAGAGTCTCCTAGTAAAAATTGTGTAAAAGGAAATAATTTGCAAAGAAGCACCAGGCTGGTGCGGGGGCGGGGGTGGGAGAACGACATTCTGTTCACAAAGTGAGGTACCCCTCTACGCCAGCAGCAGTCATGGCATCTCGTGGTGGTCATCTTGGATGCTGAGGAAATAGTGAGCCAATCACAAAGATGCTACTAGCTCATATTCTGCCCAGACTCTTGAAGGAGTCCCAAAACTGCAGTCAGGGCCACTTGGCAGATGAGTGTTTAGTTTTTAGTAAACTTTCCAATGTTTTATGCTTATGAAGAACATGAGTTTGGATCTATTGAGTGGGAAGCTATTGATAAATAAATACTCCAAATGGTTTCACAAAAGGCCGAAAGCAGCAGTTTTAACCTCATATTTTCTTGAGACCCAAGAATGAGATAAACTAAAGACCCTTTACTTAAAATCATGGACAAAATTTCTGTCCTTGAAAGTCTGATTACTGCCCCGGAATCTTGGATAGGAAAAAAAAAAAGGCTGATGAGAAAGGAACCATAGCAACACAGTGAGTTGGGAGAAGAGAGATGAGTATTGAAGTAATTCCAAGACTCAGACTGATTCTGAGAACATTGGTAGCAAAGAAAGACTGAGAGCTCTCAGCCTACCTGGTTTCATTCAACCAATGAACATGCTGGTGTGTGTAGGGGAGCGCCTGCCCGATAGGAATTTAAGAGAGGTGGGTATTGTGTAAATGACCCATAAAGTGTTGTGCAGCCCCTCTTATCTCCTCCCATCCCCTCCCACCCTTCCCTTTTAGAGCTCTGAAGTCAGGGCACAGGCTAGGATTGCATGCCTCTAAGCACCTGTCATCTCTTCTTTCATAAACAATCACCCTTCTTGTAACTATCCAGATGTCTCTCTGTAGAATTTATTGAAAGGAGTCCCAAGAACTGAGAATGCTATGGTCTAGGAACCCTCCCACTCCCTCCCCTATTCTCTCTCCCTCTCTCTCTCTCTCTCTCTCTCTCTCTCTCTCTCTCTCTCTCTCTCTCTCTCTCTCTCTCTCTCTCTCTTACACACACACACACACACACACACACACACACACACCTGCCACCTGCATTTTTAAGTTTCTTAGGGTATCTCTGGGCAAGGGGTAAACAATAAAATAGGCAAATTTGGTGAGGTGAAACCTTTTCTTAATTGCAGATCTTCTTTTCTATCCCCTTGTACCTAGAACTTAGTGATTAAAACAGCTCCAACTAGCTTTACACACCAGTTACATTAAGTTATCAGCCCCTGTCTACCCTGAGAACTGACAAGGCCATTTGGTCTCAGCTCTCTGGGTCTTTGTGGAGACAACAGTGGCTACCAAGAAATTCTAGGCAGGAGACTTTTAATAATCTCTCCAAGGCTCGTGAATTAGTTGAAACTATGTCAAGCCCCATCCTGACTCTAGCTACCAGGAGTTGTTGACATTACTTTAGCAAACACCTCCCTAGGGGCCTAGAGGAGTTGGTCTAGGGAGTTGAAGTACTCTCTCTTTGGTCTGTTGAGGAAACCTGGACTCCGAATGACATGAAAACTAAATGCTTACAATAGGCCATGGGCAGATGCAGTATCCTTTTAGTTGATCCCAAGTACCCAGAAATTACTTATTCATTCTCAGATGGACAGTTTTAACATTCCCCCAACATATACATACAACCCCCACATATACACACACCCTTAATGCACACACATATATACCCCATGTGCACACATACATATACTCTCCATGCACATACATTCACACACATACAAACATACCACACACACATATGCACTCACACACACACACAAACACACCATACACACACATATACACCCTACAACACACACATACACTCACACACATACAAATACACCATACACACACATATACACCCTAAAACACACACACATACACACACAAACAGACATACACATACACATACACACAAACACAAACATACACACATACACACACATACACACACACACACAAATACATTTTGTTGGCAAAAAAAAAAAAAAAAAGACTGCTTTGGAACCTAAGAAGCAATATCAAGGGTGTTGCTAAATTGCTAAATAGCTTACAGCACACAGCAGAGACCTACAAAACATGGACTGGCCCAAATGTACTCAAAGCTGAGTTTAAAAATATATCTCGGAATACCTTTAGACATCAGCCCTGGGTTAGCAGCCTGATGAGGACTGTATCCTTTGCTGGATTCTCTGCCTTCTACTCGCAAGACTTTAAGTGATTTTTAGCTACTTCAAGCCTCCTTGCCCTGAGTCACCATCCCTTCCTGGTACCCCTTAAGCCGATTTGCAAACTAGTCATTTACAAACTGGTAATTTAGCAAAATCCAGACATTCGTGTGACTGACAGACTGGGTCCATACACATCTGGAATTCGGTTTGCCTGCTGCCTCCCCAGCTGTCTACCCCTCAGGGAGGGCCTGTGATTAAAATGATACCAATCCAATTGTTCAGAGTTTGGGTAACACACATAGGACATCAAGACTTATGCTAGGTCCTGGAGAGAGGTGTCAGTGTTTAAGGTGTCAGCTGCTCTTGAAGAGGACCTAATTTGGTTCTCAGGATCTTTGGTGGGTGTCTCACATATACTTGTAACCTCAGCTCCACAGGAATCTGACACCTTCTTCTGGCCTCTGAGGGCAACTGCAATCACAAGTACATACTCACATAGACATGCACACATATGTGTAATTCTAAAATAATGAAAATAGGGGCCAAAGAGATGATTCAGTGGTTAAAAGCCCTGGCTGCTCTTGCAAAGGACATGGGCTCAACTCCCACCACCCACAGGGCTGTTCACAATTGTCTATAATTCCAGTTCTAAGGGATTTGATGTCACCTTCTGGCCTCTGAGGACACCAGGCACACAAACATACCTGCAGGCAAAACAGTCACAAACATAAAAATTTAATTAAACAATTAAAATTAAGTATAACTAAACATATTTTTATACTAATTTGAGAGTCCTTTTTTGAGGAAAGCAGAGTATAGCTCTGGCTAGCTTGAAACTCAATAGACCAGGCTAGCCTGAAATTCACATAGATGTACGTACTTGCCTTTGCCTCCTGAGTTCTGAAATTAAAGTTGTGTATCACCATGTCTGGCCTTACTCAAAGATATTTTAAAATATATGGTCCATGTCTCACAGGAATCCCTCAAAGGTGCTTCGAATACAAGAGAATAAAGGCAGACCCAAATCCACATAATATTAATGTCTTTCTTTTGGCTGCATTGCTACTTAGAGGCAAAACAGAGTCTAACTCTGCAGATCTGCACAGAGGAGAGCCTCTGAGGGATCTTTTTGGACACACAAGGGGCGCAACCAATCCTTCAGAGTTATGTACCCCTGGAATAGAATATTGGGCTAATCCTTTGTTTATACTCCCAATAATGCTAAAGTTCTTTCTCTTACAATTATGAGCAACTGTCAATTTCTGAAATTAATTACTTACAGACAAATGAATATGCCAGCATCATATCATTTTAAAAAGCCTCATTCCAGAGAGTTGTGGCGACAGCCTTTCTCTTCAGCTGTTTGTCCAAACACTTCTTCATTGCTGCATACAGAGTCTGTGCTCCCTGTTCATAACAGAGATGTCAACAAATATCATTATTATCAGCATGAGGACACAGGAAAGACTCAAGTCTGAGTTTGTAAATGTATACAAACTGCCTAGCAACATGTGCAAAAAAAAAAAAAAAAAGGGTGCTGTTATTACTCAGGGAAAAAAATATTCCCTAGGGTTAGCATATTAGTTACCCAGATCAAAACAGAATACTAATGAAAGGAGGCTACCTTTAATTTAATGGAACAACAATATATAGCCACAATGAGGCATGTACGCACCCCCATCCTAGGTGGACAGTCCCTGAAGCATCTGGATGATGGGAGTTCCCTGAAATGCAAATCCCCCAAGCACAAGTAGATGCTGGGCTGACATAAGAGGCATAGGGACAAATCAGGGTATGCTTTCAAATGTACCTCATGCCTGGCATTTGCCTTGGACATGTTTAAATGCCCAAGGAGAGGGCAAACATCACTGAGGCCAAAGAGAAAAAGTCTGATGTCTGCCTTCTCCTTACCTGCACTCATCTGAAATGATTTCCTTTTCATCTTTGCCTCTGATGGACTGGGATAATTAGAAAAGAAAGGGAATTCTGGGTTCTACAAAAAGAAGCAAGAGGAAATAAACTGATGGCTGGAAAAAAAAAAAGGATTCTTTCCACAGAGCTTTATAAGAGCTCAAATAAATTGGATGATATTCAAACGGAGCCGTGTAGAACTGAGTGACTGCAGTTCAAAGAAAGAGTTCGATGCTCCTGCTGGCTTCTGTTACACCATAGCAAGACATCTTTCCTCACAGACACAGACTAAACTCTGAGAAGTGCTACCCTGCGTAGTCTTAAATACCATCTCTTGCAACCAAAGAACTGCTCAAAGCCTGGCTCTGTCTTTGCACCAGCTCTGTGGCCTTGGACATGAGCCTATATACTCCAAGAATTGAGGATTATGTGTTATTTATGAAGGGATTCCAAGTACCAAGACCAGTACCTGGCTGGGCACAGGTATATATTTTATAAATTGATTACACAAATAATGGAACAAGGTTTCTTGAACTACATGATGCATACCAGTCTAATAGATTTTTCAGAGGAATAAATAGGTGGAAAACCTATTTGTACCCAACATGCACAACGAATTACCGGCCAGTATTCTCCTTGTGGCAGAGGGAGAGAAGCAAGTTGGGGAAAGTCCTGTATCTCTGTCTTGGATATTATCTGAACTCCTGATGGAGTAGTCTTTTCTCACTGAGAATGGCCAGATTCATGCCCAAGGAATCAATTTCACGTAGAAGCAGTGGCAAGGATAAATAACTCTTCAAAATAAAACCCTTATTAGAGACATGAGAACTTCTTTGTAATTTGGATAGATCCAAGTCATGAGCTGGATGCTGGAGGGCGTTGGAGGGCACTGTCAAAACGTCTAAACTAGGGGGAATGGTTGCTGGCTCTCAGGCGAAGACTGGGACCCTATAGAACTCTAGAACGTGAGTGATTTAAAATATTGTTATGACCTTGGAGTCTCGACGGACCCTTTTCTTAAAAGGAAAATTTCAATATGTGTGAAAATAGCCGTAGTGAGAGGGGGTGTCTGTTGACTGTGACTGGAAGCACTTAAAGCAACAGGAGCAAACTGTCCCTTTTGGTGTATGTTCTGGGTTGGGAAAAAAATCAAACATTTAGCTTGCACTTTTGCATGACGTACCATCCCACATACACCTCTCAACACATGTCCATTAGCCATAAATGGTCCCAAATGCGGGCTATTATGAAGTGATAACAGCAAAGCCATTAAAATGCTGACAGGTTCTGGAAATGTCTGCTACTCCAACCCCAAGATCTGTTCCACTCCTACCGGCCTCTTAGCATCTTGAATGGCTTAGCTTCTGTATTTGCCAGTAGGTTAAGACTTACTTATCAAAGGGTATAGATGGGAGGTATGAAAATAAAACACAAGACACACAGCACTTGAGAAATGGAGACAGGAGGATCATTTGTGACTTATAATGAGTTTGAGCCTAGCCTGTGTTAAATAAGACAGTGTTTCAAATAATAATAAGCCAAAAGGTCTTTGACTGTGTATACTTTCTCAGCTTACAAGTCCACTCTGGCTTATTTTTTTTAAAGTTTGTGTGTATCTCTGTGGTGTGTGTGTGTGTGTGTGTGTGTGTGTGTGTGTGTGTGTGTGTAATGCAAGTACCCACAGAGGCCAGAAGCATCAGATTCTGATACCCCTGGAACCAGAGGCAGGTGATTGTGAGTCACCAAAAGTGGGTCCTGTAAACCAAACATTGGTCCTCTGTAGGAGCCATATGTGATTTATACATCAAGCCATCTCTCCAGCTTCAATGTTCTCTTTCTTAAAGAAACATATACACTTTTATTGCCAAAGGAAAATAATAACAAGCAGAAAGAATATCAATTATTAAGGAGGTACTAATCATATGTATAACACTTTTTGCCAAAGTAAGGTTCTGGACACAGTATCCAAATACAGTCATTTGAGTCAACAATGGAGAACATACACTGTAGTGGTCCCATAAAATTGTCATGGGGACAAATATTCCTATTGCCTAGGGTCCCTGCAGCTGTCCCCAGGGCATTTTGTAATGTAGTATTCATGAAGCCATCACAACATTTCTGTGTGCACATCCACAGGGCTAGCAGACATATGCAAATATAGACCACAAAACCATGAATGACCCGCCATAACTATGATAAATGTGTAATACTGATATTCATGTTCAGGATACTGTTCGTCATTATTGTAGAGGCTACACCCCACTGTAAAGCCATCTGCCCACAAGCACATGCATGAGCAAAACCCTCCTACTGCCTGCTCATGGTCACAGTACTGCTGGATTGTATGAAGGCTGTGTCCAGTGACAGACTTATAACATCAAGGTCTGGGTTGCTTTTCTGCCACACCTCTTTATGTTGGAGTGGCCACTAAAAGTGTGACCCAAGGCTGGGTCAATGTCTCTGTGATACACTGTCATAGATACCTTTAATTAAATACCCCAGAACAATATAGCTGAGTCACTTGCTCGTTCTGCAGTTAGGGTTGAATCCTCGTGGT
Source organism: Mastomys coucha (assembly GCF_008632895.1). Taxonomy (NCBI): domain Eukaryota; kingdom Metazoa; phylum Chordata; class Mammalia; order Rodentia; family Muridae; genus Mastomys; species Mastomys coucha. Next base: position 108,813,552 of record NW_022196911.1, read on the forward strand.
TGTTTTTGTTGTTTGTTTTGTTTGAACCTTCTGTGGGAGTTCAAATGAGAATGTCCCCCATAGGCTCAGATGCTTACTTAAATGCTTGGTTCCCAGTTGATGGCACTGTTTAGGGGGGATTTCGAGGTATAGGCTTGCTGGAAAAAATATGCCACTGGGGATGGGCACTGAGGTTTCAAAGCTTCATGCTATTCCCAGTGTTTCTCTGCCTCAATCTTGTGGCTCAAGGTGTGATCTCTCATCATGCTGCTCCAGCTTCCATGCTTGCCTCCCTTCAGCCTATTGACATACACTCAACATTCTGAGACAGTAAGCTCAATTAAACCCTTTCTTCTGTATGCATCCTTTTGTCATGATGTTTTATCACAGTAATAGAAAAGTAACAAATACCCTCCCCCCACTGAATTATACATAGTGATTGGACTAATTACCACTCTTGTCACTCCCAGGAGCACTGTGTAAGGGTTTTCTCTATATCCTCCCCAGCATTTACTGTGTTTTGGTTTCTTATCACAGTCCTTCTGACTGGGATAATTTAAAATCTCAAGGTTGTTTTCATTTGCACCTCTCTGACGACTGATGACATTGAACATTTTTTTCATTTTCTAACTAGGCATATCATTGTTGGTGTCTTTTGAGTCTGAGAGAGTCCCCTAGGACTGAGAAGTGAGGTGACATTCCACAGCCTGGTATTTAAGTCCTTCACATGCCTCTCTGTGAAGCAGCACTTCTAGTTACTATGTCAACAGAAGGCTGGATAATCAGTCACCACCAACTGTTGCACATCAGACTTGGGAGTGGGCCATCTGAGACTTACCTTGGCTTGTCTTCAAGCCAACAGTAGACTCTTGCCCAGCCATGATGAGATGAACTGGTCCAACCCACAGACCTGTCCATTTGACCTGTGCACAATGGCTGTGGTCATAAGCAACCTAGGTCAGGACAGTTTTGGTTACAAAGCAGTAGTTGACCGATACAGAAAACGTTAGAGCAGAGATTTGAACGCAGGTCCAAGCTAGTTTCCTCTGTTTGCATAACCATTACAGATAGTAAAGCTGCACATTGAACTTTCCTTTTTCTCTGAGTCCCCTACCCTATCATTTTTAACTGTTGTCTCTCATGTTCATTATGTCACCACTGGAGATCAAGTTTGGATAATTTATGTTTTAAGTTTTCTGAATTCAACATGATTATTGACATTTTGCTTTTTGTTCCTCTATAAAACTTTTAGTTTTTAATTTTAGTTCATGTATATGAGTGTTTTGCCTGTATGTCTGTCTGGAGCACTTCCATCCTTGTGCCATGGAGCACAGAAGAGGGCATGGAACCAAATAGGGCAGGAGCTACAGATGGTTGTGAGCCACCATATGGATGCCAGGAATTGAACCAAGGTCTTCTGGAAGAGCAGCCAGTGCTCTTAACTTGTGAGCCATCTTGCCGGCCCTTATTATTTTGTTTTGGAATTATTTGTTAATATGGCTAAATTGCTAGGATAAGGGGAGTTTCTACACTTTGATTAAAATTGGAATGAACAGAACATTCTATTTTAAGGCTGGGGAAATATCTTAGTGGTTAAGAATACATACTGCTGTTGCAGGAGCCATGAATTCAGTTCCTGGCAACCACACCGGGCAGCTCACAACAGTCTGTGACTGCAGCTCCAGAGGTTACAATGTCCTCTTCTGACCTCCACAAGAGCTCCTTTCTCTCTCTCTCTCTCTCTCTCTCTCTCTCTCTCTCTCTCAATTAAAGATAAAATAAATTATATTTTTTTCTAATTTAATTTCTGCTATTTTTATCAAGGTTTACAGTGGTAAATCACAGAGATTTTAAAAAAGAGTACCTTCGTCCCAACCTGGGGGATTGGGTCCTTCTCCAAGTAGCAAATACAAAAATGATCAAGACCCCTGTATGTAATGGCATAGTGTTTGCTTACATGTCACCTAAACACATCCTTTAGCACATTTTAAGTTGCTCTAGATTGTTTACAACAGCTACAAACTATGCGTGCTGTGTATGTTGTTATGCTATATTGTTAGGGAAGAATGATGAGGGGAAAAGGTCTGTACAAGTGTAGCGCCCACCCCTACCCCCACCCCACTCCACACCCCCACCCTACCCCACCCCACCCCAACCCCACACCCACA
>NW_022196911.1:108815872-108824254 GCF_008632895.1 Mastomys coucha
CACCCCCACCCCTACTCCACACCCCCACCCCAACCCCCACTCCACACCCCAGCATCACCAAACATTTTCCATCCACAGTTGCTTGAATCTGAGATATGGAATCTGCAGACACAGAGGGCTCTGCCACTATCCTGCCAGTGTTACAGGTAAGACAAACAACAGAACAAAATGAGAATCCAGACTGAGATGTAGCTAAGGGATCTGTCTGGGATTGAGCAGTGAAGCCAACGAGGTCGACCTTACCACCAGACCATGAAATCTAGACTCTGACCAAATTACTTAATCCACTTCCGAATCATAAGAAACCATTTCTTATGCTGGCTTAATACTTTAAAATAATGGTCCAGTGCCAACTGAGTTTCCAACAGTGATGGATTAAGCAAGTGTCTTCCTTGTCAGAAAAAAAAAAATCAAACAAACTGTCAAAACTCTTAAAGAGTCTGATCTTCATAAGATCCTCGAGTAGGCTCTCTGAAAATTGGATGCCGGTGCTCACACACAAAGCACATGATTGGAATATGCAGCCCAGTCCTAAAGCCTTTAAAATATTGCCTTTAGGCTAGCAAGACAGTTTGGGAAAGAAAAGTGCTTCCCACACAAACCTGCTCAAATCTACTTTTAAAAAGTTGGCTGCAGTGGCTGGAGAGTTGGCTCAGCAATTAAGAGCAATGGCTATTCTTGCAAAGGACCCAGGTTTGGTTCCCATCAGCCACAGGGAGGCTCACAACTATCTGTAATTCCAGTTCCAGGGGACCACAGGCCTTCTGGCATCCATGGCATCAGGCATGTACATGTGCACGGTGCATGGACATGCTTTCAGGCAAAAACAATTATACATATAAATGAAAATAAGCAAATCTAAAAACAACAATAAAATAGTAACTTCCATGTGGAGACAAGAGAGTCCTATTTAACCTGTAGTTCATACCAAATCAACAGGAGCAAGAGACATTCCTCCTCAGCACAGAGAAAGGTAATGAGGGACTGAAAGTTGACCTCTGACCTCCAGGTGTGTTCTGTGGCACATACTCATTATGCTTGCTCACATATATTATACACACAAACCTATACATACACCTGCAAAATAATAATAATAGTAATAATAATAATAATAAAAAGTTTTAAAAGGGAAATATTCATTTGCCTCCACGGACCCATCTCTTTCAAATGTCCACATGGTACAAATGAAACAGAGAGGTGAAAGAACCTGATGCATCTCATAGACTAACTCAAAGAATAAGTTATAGAAACCAGTTTTGAACCCAGGATTGTGGAGGTCAAAGTGAGTACACTGTTTCTGACAGCCCTTCCACTCTTCCAGAATAACGGATCCCTACGGGCTACCAAACAAACAGACACAATCGTCAGAGTTCTATACTTCCAAGTATCCCTCTGCAATGGTAAGCTAAAAATGAGGAAGGAAGAAAGGAAGGAAGGAAGGAAGGAAGGAAGGAAGGAAGGAAGGAAGGAAGGAAGAAAGGAAGGAAGGAAAGAAGGAAGGAAAGAAGGAAGGAAGGAAGGAAGGAAGAAAGGAAGGAAAGAAGGAAGGAAAGAAGGAAGGAAGGAAGGAAGGAAGGAAGGAAGGAAGAAAGGAAGGAAAGAAGGAAGGAAGGAAGGAAGAAAGGAAGAAAGGAAGGAAAGAAGGAAGGAAAGAAGGAAGGAAGGAAGGAAGGAAGGAAGGAAGGAAGGAAAGAAAGAAGGAAAGAAGGAAGGAAGGAAGGAAGGAAGAAAGGAAGGAAAGAAGGAAGGAAAGAAGGAAGGAAGGAAGGAAGGAAGGAAGGAAGGAAGGAAAGAAGGAAGGAAGGAAAGAAGGAAGGAAGGATGGGCTGAAGTTAAAGTCACAACTCAAGCACCCCTTTGAAAGATGCTTTCTGTGCCTGTTACAGACTCGGACTCACAGCTGGATTTTATAGGGAAACGATGCTGCAAATACACATTCCCCTGGCCGGCCGCGCCAGCCACCCTGTAATCCTTTCCCAGGGTGCCACAGTCTGGCTGGAAGGAAGGGCCAGACAATTTTCATTTTTGCCATCTAGGCCTTCCTTAACGTAGCATGAACACAGAGGTCAATTTCCTGCAGACAGTGGCTTGAAAGAGGCCAACCCTCGGTTAACTTTGCAAAGGGGTGGGGTTGGGGGTGGGGGTCATAGGTCAGGTGAAGAAATAAAGTCTGCAAGTAATGCAGATCGTCTATCTCAGCCCTGAGCCTCAACAGCCACTGCTTTCTCACAGGACTGAAGCTCCTGGCCAGTACTGAATCAGAGTTATAATCTGTGGCTCATACCTGGTACCTGCCTTGGATGAACCAATCAAGAGTGGGAAATAAGAAAAACTGATTATTGGAAGGAAAAGGAAATCACTAGAAAAAGATAGCAGAGCCCTTGAATACTGAGGATTGTGGAAGCCATTATTTCTAGAATTTGTAGATGTTTTCCTCCAGTCTCCAATACACACACATACATCTTCTGTTCAGCCTCTGTGGCCCCCTCACCCCTGTAGACTCTACATGCCACACAGACCATTGACTAGTTACACAAATGCCACACGCTTCCACTCTGCAGAGTAACCCTCCAAATTCCACCCAAGACAATGTCCTGCAGAGGAGAGATGCTCCGTGCTCTACAGAAATCAAACACCAGATACTATGTGAGCCCCAAACTGTTGTCACTGGCCAAGCTAAAGGACTTTTTGGTAAACCATGCTCTCTAGTAATAACCATCTCCAGGCTCTTGAGAGAGGAACGTGCAGCATGGGGCAGAGGGGGAGACTGGAATCAGTAAAAACCTCGATCACTATCCTCCTTCCATACAAACCAGTCTAATCAAAACCATACTGGCCCAGCTCAGTCTTACCTCCAAATTCCCTGTGCGATGCTGTAAACATTGGCAGACAATGCATGTAATTAAGGTGGAGTGTGTTCCCGTAAAATGTTTGTTTCCATCTGCTGGCTGTTTGAGCTATCTGGAGAAGATTTCATGTGGCCAGGCCTGGTAACAAACAGAAGGGATGCTCAAGTCCCCGCTGAGAAGAAATGGGACACGGGAGGGGTATGGGTGAGCGGCTTGGATGAGGAAGAGGAAGGTGAGTGTCTGGTGGCTAGCTTCCATTGTCTAAAAGCACAGGACACCCAAGGGGTCAATGACATGACCATGTTCTCCCCTGTTTTGTTCATTTATTTTAACCTGTTAAAATATATGTTTGTGTATGTATATATGTGTATATGTGTGTATGTATGTATATGTATGTATATTTGTGTGTGTATACATGTGAGTGTGTGTGTGTGTGTGTGTGTGTGAAATGTTTTTTGATCAAATACATTCTATTTAACCTCTCCTGCCCCCTTCGCCCTCCTACAGGATCCTACCTCATGTCTTTCTTTTGTGGTGTGCTGTATTTACTTAGATTTGCTTGAATTATCCCCCAGGGGAGGGGCAGGACATTACTAACTCGAGGAAGGACATACCAGAGGTCAAACAACCTAAAAATGTGACTTCTCCTCCTGCAACCCAACTGTCAACCGCGGCTAGCTCAAGAAGGGGTGGGGCCTTACAGAGCCCCTCCCACCTCTGTAATGGACTGTGGAGGAAGTCAATCTTGTGCAGGTCTTTTGGAAGGAGCCACTACTGCTGTGTGTTTGTGGCTCCAACAGTCATGTCATGTCGGGGAGACAGTTTTACAGAGCCTCTTCCCATCCTCGGGCTCTTAAATTCGTTCCCCACCTCTTGCCTGTAAAGAAACATACTGGGAGTCTGTGAGCATTGTTGTCTTTCAATACCAAAAGGGAAATGGGCGAAATAAAGAGTGCTCTGGCACCAGAATAATTTCTCCATTACCTCAATTAGTTCCAATGATGTGGAAAAGTTCTGTCTGGAGAAATCAAACTAAACGTAAAATCACTGCAGTGGCAGTGGCGGCACTGGTAGGTGTTGATACAGGCATTAGTCAGCAATACTGATGGCCATGAAGTCACTCCATGGCCCTGTCGTTAGACCTGGGCTGAGAAATAAACTCATTAGACCAACCCCTTTAGTGAAGCATGTGGGTTTTAATGTGGCACCAATGCAACCTGGCACCCCGCAAAAGATTTAGCTGTCTGCCTTTGGAAGGCACCGTTTCCCAAGGTGTCTGGAAAAGAGATCTGGGTAAGTGCCATTATTTTTTTTTTCCCTACAGAAACAAAAATAAGCCTTCTTTGTTCCTAGCCACATTTGCCATTAGCCTGGGGGGTGCGGGGGAATGTTAGATTTTCATTAGGAAACGGATGAGATCTGTGTGGCTACAGAAGACAAAATGGGGGCCTTTTAGAAGGTGCCATTATCAAATGGATGTAGGCTCAGCACAGCAAAGGCTTTCTGATACTTAAAATCAACCCTAAAGATACTGACTTCACCCCAGGTGCCTCCCTCTTAAGTTCCCAATGAGGGCTGGGTGGATAGCTTAGTTGGTAAAGTGCTTGCTTTGAAAACATAACAACCTGGGCTTTGTCCCCAGAAACCACCTAAAAAGTTGGGTGTGATGACACACATTTATAGTTCCAGCACTGGGGATAAAGACACATGGGGATCTCTGGGGTCACTGAGGTTAATCAGGCTACACTACTTGATGACCTCTGGACCAGTGACATTCCCTGTCACAAGGAAATGGACAGGACTCTTAAGGATAATACCCAAGCCTGTTCTTCAGCCTTTAGATGTACATCACACATGTGCACACACATCAATCTACAGGAACACATACATAATAAGAAACAGACAAGCAAACATATATACAGAGATATATACATAGATATAGATGTATGTGTACATATATATATATATATATATATATACATGTATACATGTATATATCCATATATATATATGTATATATATATATGGAGCTCTGTTGTTAAGAGCACTTGTCGCTCTTGCAGAGGACCTGGGTTTGATTCCAAGCACTCACATAGCAACTCATAGCTTTCTGTAACTGCAGTTCCAGAGGACCCAATGCCCTCTTCTGGCCTAAGGACACCAGACATACATGTGGTGCACATACATACATGAAGACCAAACAATAATACATATAAAATTTAAAAAATGCTATTTATAGATGAATAAATAACTCCCCATGGAGTGTCAGTAACTTGTCTGGGACAGCCCAAAAAGATGGTTGCATTAAGTTGTCATTCGGTGAACCACAAATCTTGTTCTCCAGTTCAAATACAACTCAGGGAAGAAGATACAGCGGTTTCCTGGTCCCGCTTGTTTGTCTCCACGTAGTCTCTGTCTTTATTCCCTATAGGGAGAGAAAAAGTAAACCAAATAATAAATAAACAAAGAGAGTTTGGATTGGAAAGATGTTTTCCCTCTCTAGGGTTCTATAAATATAAACACTATTAGGTCTAGAAGAACTGACCAAAATTAAGACATTCTGTGATACACTGAGCCTCTTCTTCAGTTGTGGATCTGTCTTTCTGACTTTAACCACTTTCTTTTCTTTTCTTTTTTTTTTTGGCACCAATTTTGATATAAGGTTGATGAGTACCAGTCACATGAGGATGAATGATAGATAGATAGATAGATGATAGATAAATAGACAAACTTAAACTACTTCATTTATGGTCAGTGAGATTCTTCTTGTCTCCAGCACAGCCATCCTCTGATATTCTTAAATTATGCAACTAAGGGAATTGAACCATAGAAGTTAAGCAATCTATCAAAACGCATGTTAGAAAGGGGGAAAGTAGGGAAGAAGGTATGTAGGGAGGGAAGGAATGAAGAAAGGAGAGAAGGGAAAGGAAGGGAAGGAGGGAGGAGGGAGGGAGAGAGGGAAGAGAGGCAGGAGGAAGGAAAGAATGAAAGAAGGAAAGAAGGAAGGGGAAGGGAGGAAGGAAAGAAGGAAGGGAGGGAAGGAGGGAGGGAGGGAGGGAAGGAGGAAAGAAGGACAGAATGAAGGAAGGAAGAAAGGAAGGAAGGAAAGAAGGAAGGAAGGAAGGAAGGAAGGAAGGAAGGAAGGGAGGAAGGGAGGAAGGAAGGAAGGGAGGAAAGGAGGAAGGAAGGAAGGGAGGGAGGGAGGGAGGGAGGGAAGGAGGGAGGGAGGGAGGGAGGAACATTAAGTGTCCCGGTCCATCTACTCTCCCATACTACACCTGTAAATAACAATCAGTGCACAGGTTTTCCTGCTTAGAGAATTTGAACATTAGTCCCCAAGTCAAAGAGAGGTAGATCTCTCTTGTTTTTTCCATATTGTCATCTAGTCATGGCAGTTACACGTGGATGATAGAAAGGAAAGTTTAAAATGATTTCCCTTTTAACATGATGTGCTGTGAGCCCTCTAATGTTCTAAGAAAGCTGGCTCATCACACTGGGGGAGGACCTTGACCAGCTGGTTTCTGTGCAGTCACCTGAACTCTAGCAGAGTCATTTGCCATGATTTGAGCCCCCTGGGGCATGGTGGCAAGGGGGCCAACCTCAAAAGCATCCCCACATGTGTTGAAACCCTGTATCTGAAAGCAGCTTTCCATAGGACCAGATCTAAGGTGCTGTAAGCTACCAGAGCTTTGTTGGAAAGTAGGTCCTCCAGACTCGGGATTGCACAACAGGAGAGGTTGTCACATGTGTTTTTTTCAGTCTTTATACAGAGATGGGTTGCATAACTTAACTTTTACAGAGTAAGGCCTCCTGTAAAATTGGGGCCAAGTTAGAAATAGTCCTCTCTTATCCTCAATTTTGTGCAATAAAATGTTTGTACATACGACTCTTCCTCATTGTGCCCACAGTATTCCACATCACAAGTGACAAGCCTTTACAACTGGGAAAGATAATTAAGTAATTATTTTATTGGGCAATGTCATATAGAAAATCTCATCCAGCTCAAGAAAGAAATCTTGCAGTTCATGTCTGGATTAAAATCTTGACCATCAACATCAGTGTTAGAACAGGAACTCCCAAAAATAAGCCCTAGGTACATTGACAAGACCACACTAGACTCCCAGTTCTGGAATCCTCTCTGCTAGCTCTGTCATGTTAATTATTTAAAAACATCACAACACTTTTTATTATAGATACTTGAATATCTGGGATCCTTTCGTGCTACACTCATCACCTCTAGAGCTGCAGGATATAAAAGTGATGATCTGAAACAAGAAGGGGGAAAACGGTCATCACAAATTAGACTCCTTTACAGAATGATTCAGGTAGTCTGAAAGTATTATTTTATTTTGGGCAAAGTGTCTGTATCATTATTCAATTCTCTCTCTGCTTCTCTCAGTCTGATGTTTTATACTTTGCCCAAGGCATCATTTAGTGTTTCAAAATATTAGCCTATTATAGGTATTCAGAAGCCCCGGGAGAAATGGAATACATTTACAGACCCATAAACATCTAAATTAGTGCTATAAAGGGGAAATATAGTCTACAGTTGGAGAGTACCCAATACATAATATGTTGTGGCATTGAAGAGACTTCCTTTCTGGTGGCTGGAAAATCTATTTTCTCTAAGTATTCAATTTTAAAATGGATAATAAAAATAAATAATAGGCCTGCTTACGCTTCGATTGCACTTTTCATGGGTGATCTCAAAGACTTTCTCAACTGTTAATTTATGACCCCTGGGGAAAGGTAGGTGGCAAGTAATATCTTTCTCCTTTAAATAGAGAAGCAGACAGAGAGAGGCCAGGCAACTTGTCCAGTGACACAAAACAAGCTTCATGCAAAGAAGAGAAGAAAATCAGGAGATTCCGCGAATGTTAGAAATCCATGCCATGCACCTACAAAACCCCCAGGATGTGTGCTAAGCTGGGCCATCCAATGATCTAGCATCCAACTCTGCCTGTGGTATTCCATCTGGGGTGGTGGCTAGGTCTTTCCACATAGGGGTTTATCTAGAGTACTTCACCAAAACAGCAAAGGAATAGAATATGCTACCCTTGCTCATCTTCTTGGTCAAAGAAAGGCAATGGTCAGGCCTTACAAACACTCAGAGAAGTGAGGGTTGAATACCAAGAAACTGGAAAATATCTGACCACATCCCAAGTCAACTTCCTGGGAAATGAAATGTCACACTGTGAGTGAGAAAGGGAAACAGGCTCTTTTACATATGTGCATGTGCGTAGGAATACATGCACAAGCATGTGAACGTGTGTTGGTATTGGAGAACAACTTCAGGTGTCTCCTAAATTGTGTCACTTTGATTTCTGAGACAGGGCTTCCCCTCCCAGGCTCTGCTCTCTGTCTAACTTGTAACTCACCAAGGAAATTAAGCTACATAAGAAATAAGTCTTAGAAGTTTGCTCAATTTTAGCCTGCTCCCACCTCTGTGATAGAATTAAAAGCATGTCACCACACCTACCATGCCCACCATGCCCACCATGCCCACCATGCCCACCATGCCCACCATGCCCAC
>NW_022196911.1:108825369-108942409 GCF_008632895.1 Mastomys coucha
ATGTCCACCATGTCCACCATGTCCACCATGTCCACCATGCCCACCATGCCCACCATGCCCACTATGTCTACCGTGCCCATCACATGCAACTTTTGGAGGTGTTCCTCTGGGACAAATTTGGGTCTTCATGGGTATAGTGAGTATACAAGGCAAGGACCCTAATGACGGAGCTATCTCCCTAGTCCCCAGAAGTTGACACATTTAAGCAATAGTCTACTTTATCATTATTTCAGACTCTTCAGTCTGTGTTAGCCTCTATCATGGTGGCTAGCCCATATGTTTTTGTAACTGCTACCCAGCAACAAACATGATTCTGCTCATCACAAGAAGGTAATATCTGGGGGTTGGTGAGGTTCTCACATTATTATCTACTGCATGACATAGTTCTCTCCTTCGTTTTGCACAAATCAATCTTTTAGCTGATCTCCCAAATGTTAAAAATATTTTTTTTAATTTATTGTGTGTGATTGTTTTGCCTACATGGAAATATGTGCACCCTGTGATTGCAGTACCCTAGGAGGCCACAAGGAGAAGATGAGGTTAGATCCCTCATAACTGGAGTTACAAACAGTTGCACATGGCCTTGAGGGTCTTAGGAACTGAATCTGGATCCCCTTCAAGAATGATGAGTGCTTTTAACTGCTGAGACATCTCTCCAGCAGATTTTTAAAGTGAATTGAATACTTACTGGCAACAGGCCTATTCTCAACCTGTGGCAAAAATATCATCTGCCTTGGCAACACAATGGGCTATGAAAGGTTTAATCTCACGGGTTGAAGAAAATTAAATCTGACATTTACTGGAGTGATTTGTTTATGGTTATACAGAAGTTATTAGCATGAGGCAGGCCTAATATCTGACTCCTAAACAGCTATGCACACGGGGATCACCACAATGCACTGAGATGAGGTTTAAAGCTGATAGGGCCTCGTGACCACCAAGGAAAGTAAAGCATGAATACAAAGGTAAGAAGAGGAGAACCGAGTGGTCCTCATCTCCAGTCTATGTTACCTTACCATGTAACCATGGGTAAGATGCTCATATCCACTGTTTCCCCATTCATCAAAAGAGACCGATACCATGCTCATTTGGCTAATTGGTATGCCATTTAAAGATGAGGCACAGACTCCTCTGTCACTTATTTGTATCTCCTTGATACTAAATAGTTAATCAGAGACAGAAGCTAGAGAGATAGAGCAGTGGTTAAGAACACAGGCTTCAGGTTTGGTTGCCAGCACTCACATTGTTGCTCACAACCTTTTGCGACTCCAGGCCCAGGGTAGCTGATGCCCTCTTATGGTATCTGTGACTCCAGGCCCAGGGGAGCTGATGCCCCCTTATTGTATCTGTGACTTCAGGTCCAGGGGAGCTGATGCCCTCTTATGGTATCTGTGACTCCAGGTCCAGGGGAGCTGATGCCCTCTTATGGTATCTAAGGGCACCATATGCAGGTAGTGAGTTTAGGCACATGCAGTAAAATACTCAGCCACATAAAATAAAACAAAAGCCTGCTTTAAAAAGAATTAATCTAAGAGATTAAGAAGAAGGTAATTAGGTCACAATTCTAATGAGTTACCATGACATAGGACATTTTGGCAAAATAAACACACCAAGCCAAACTTGTGTGGAGGAGTCTCTTCAAAGTCACACTGGAGTTCTTGAGAGTTCCAAGGCTTTAGGAAACCTTGATCTACACAAGACTCCACAAAATGTCTTTAGCACCTGGGTGTTGTTAGAAAATTCAACAGCTCCAGAAAGCCACACGATTCATTCTGACTTGCCATATCCTGGGATAAAGCTGTATCTCTGACATGTAGCTTTATATATTTTGCATCTCTACCCTGCTCATAATACTTGACAAAAAAACAGCCAATTAAGGTAAGACCCGCCTCCCTCTGCCTCTGCCTTTGCCTCTTTCTCTTTCTCCCTTGTCCTAGGCATGATCAAAGGCTATGGCTTTAATCTCTCTTAAATTCTATACAACAGTGTAATTTAAATCATGCCAACAAAGGCAGCGCACGCTATCTTCATCTTAAACTTCAGTGATGCAAAGAGCCAGGCTTACTGCACGAGGCGCCACAGGGAAGCCTGTAGACTGGTTATAGAGGACCAACTTTCCAACAGCATGTCCTTTTGACACTCTTCTTTGAAGTCTGGCTTTCTCCCCAAAGCAGCTGAGGTCCCACCCCCATCACTGTCACCCTTTGCCCCCAGGCTCTATCTGAGTCTCTCTCTTCTCCATTAAATCTCTGGGTTCCTGTGGGGAGGAGAGTGGCCCCCACTGGCCCAGGCCTATTTCTCCAGGTTATATATGTCACCATTTTCCATGCCTTTAACAAGACTCAATTAAAAATTAATCAGTCCAGCATGGCAATTTGGAGTGGTAATTGTTTCTTTTCCTGACTCTGTGGCCATAGGCTAAAAGCACACCCAGTACCTAAATTAATCATCTAATTGGGATTTTTCCATACTCCAGACGCTCAGCCTTCCTGCCGTCCCAGCAATGTGCTATGTGACCTTAGTAATTAGATTGCCTTGGTGTCCATGCCATGACTTTCTCTCTACTTTCCCTTCCAACTCCCTTTAGTGAAATGGAAAGTAGCCACATAGGGTGTTTACCTGATTCCCTCCAATGTCTAAGACACCTTCGCCTCAGAATCTAAAACAGCCACCACCAGAAAGATCTGGAAACGATGTTTCAGATTAATTTATGGAACATAATTTATAATTTTTAAAACTAGTTCCCACACAATGGGAGACCTTAGCTTATTAAGTACAGTAGAGAACATCCATTTAACAGGCCCAATGCAGATTCCAAATACATGAGGAATGGGCTAGAGAGATGGCTCAGTGGTTAACAGCATAAACTACTCTTTCAGAAGATCTAAGTTCAATTCCTAATACCCACATCAGGTGGTTCCCAAGCACCTATAACTTCATCTCCAGGGGGGATCTGACACCTCTCTCTGGCCTCTATAATCACCTACAGTCATGTACACATGCTTAAACACAGACTCACACACATGTATGTATACATAATCCAAAGAGATGCATGAGGAAATGTTGAATATACTGCTACAGGACATAGAACTAAGATGAGGAAAAGCAAGCCTATAAAAAATAGTGAAGAAATACATGAAATTAACCATGTATGTGTAATGTATAAGTAGGTTAAAACATATATGTACTAAAGTGTATATGTACATAAGTCATCTCTGGAAGGAATGTCAAGAAGCTAATAACATCAGTTACCCTGGAAATGCAATCTAATTATAAAGGTAGAAGACTGAATACAAAATTGTAGTTGTATCTCCTTACTAGGCCTTGGGCATTGTATTTTTCTTTACAAGTTTCTAGTTCTGAGATTAATCAACACTATTTGGTTTATAGTTGAAACTTACTTATGTATTTATGCATGTGTTTATGCATGCATGAAAATAAACCAATGTTAAATTTAAATACATTTTTAAATAGGTGATCAAATAAAACTGAAACTAACATTCATGGAAGCAACGTCAGACCACACATTTGCCCATTGATGGGTCACAGAAACCCTTCAAGGTGAAGTATCTTTATGTCTCCTATTGTTTAATAAGTTTAATATTGTTTAATAATGTTTTGAACATCAAGAGGAAAGTAGGGTAGTAGCAAGTGTGTTGGTGTTTATTCATAATAGCGAACGCACACATGCACACATACAATTCAAGCGTTTTCTTTATTCTTACCAAATGCAAGATGGATAGTAATCTTTTCATTTATTTGTTTCTGCAATCCAAAAATAAAATTCCCGTTTTCAACTTTCACTTGAGTTCTAGTCTCTCTTGAAGAGATGACTTCAGAATCTTTTGAAGTTCTCCCTTGAAAAACCTTAAAGTTTTTCAGGTTAATCTTCATCTATTGTTGGAATCCAAAACCAACATGGAAAGAATAAAAGAGTTATTCTGGAAATAGGAGTGAGAAATGGACAGGAAAAGATTAAAGGAGATAAGAAGAGGTAGGCTAGCCAATACTGTACCATACCCACGTGGGAGAAGTAAAACATTAGACAGCACGAGGTCTAGTCACTCAGCCATCTTGAATTTAATGCTAATTCCTTTGTTCCCGCAACAGGTAAAATACTTGGGGCAAACCCCTCCCCCAAACTACGTCGGTATAACAGTCCAATCAGAAACTTCCTTCTTGCAAATAGAGGTGGAGCTACTGAATGTAGCTGCTTCCACAACGCTGCGTTACTGTCCAGACTTAGGGGAGGGAGACCACAATCTATATGCATTTAAAATACAATAAAGGTGTCACCTTCTTTTATTCCTCCTCGCCCATCCCCTCCTTCTCCTCCTTCTCCTTTCTCTCTTCTTTAATTCCTTTGGACTTCCAAAAAAAAAAAAAAGAAAGAAAGAAAAGGAAAAAGATATGCTTGCCTCCTGTTATATAATCAAGAAACAAGTTTCCACTGAATATTCTAACCACATTCTTCTGGGATAGATAAACGTCATTATCAACTTGACCAGCTTTAGAAGCATATAGAAGGCATCCTTTTGTTATCCAGAAAGGATTAAATGATGATTGAATATTCATCCAGGTTGTGGGTGGCACCATTCCTCGGACTGGAAAAGAGAGGAAAGTGAGGAGAAAGCAAGCTGAGCACCAGCCATCACCTCTCTGCTTCCTGACGGCAGGGACGATGGATATGTTCCCCTGCCTGCCTCAATCCTCCTGCCACGCCTTCCCCATAATGATGAACTTTACTCTTTGACCATGAACCTTAATAAGCCTTCTTTTTGTTTGTTTGTTTTTTGTTGTTTTTGTTTTTGTTTTGAGATGGGGTTTCTCTGTGTAGCCCTGGCTGTCCTGGAACTCACTTTGTAGACCAGGCTGGCCTGGAACTCAGAAATCTGTCTGCCTCTGCCTCCCAAGTGCTGGGATTAAAGGTGTGCGCCACCACTGCCCAGCTAAGCCTTCTTTTTTTAATGTTGCTTTCTGTCAGGTTACTTTAAGGGATAAGATACTTAATATAGAGTCCAACTTCAAACTGTTCCAGTGGCAAACATATTTCTGAACTGGGAGCCACTATACAAAACATTATACAGAAACACTGATAATCACAGTAAGAATTGTTTATCTTTCTTTGCAGCTGGCAACATCATGAGGGGTACATCTCTTTAACCGCTGTATTTCCTTCTGCCTAGACAGCCAATCCCTGGATGATAATAGATGAGACTTCTCTGCAGATTACTTTGTATGACTCTATAGTTGTTTGAACTTATTGATTGCCATGGTTCTGACTTCTCTGAGATCATTTTTATAAAAGTTAGTATTCCTAATGTATGAACTAAAACTTTCACTAAACAGAGCTGGAAGGATGCTCTTCAGAGGAGAGTAGTGTTGTTGCTATTGTTATTGTTAGTGGCGGTGGCGGGGATGGTGGTAGTGGTGTATGCACGTGTGTGCTGTGATGTGTGCATGTAAGTATACAGGTATATCGATCCCTCAGGGCAGTGCACATTTATGAAGAGGCTGGTGGAGGACTTCGGGTGGTTTCCTTTCTTTCTACCTTATTGCCTGTACTGGCTGGTTTTGTGTGTCAACTTGACACAGGCTGGAGTTATCACAGAGAAGGGAGTTTCAGTTGGGGAAGTGCCTCCATGAGGTCCAGCTGTGGGGCATTTTCTCAATTGCCCCTTGTGGGTGGTGCAATCCCTGGGCTGGAAGTCTTGGGTTCTATAAGAGAGCAGGCTGAGCAAGCCAGGAGAATCAAGAAAGCCAGTAAGAAACATCCCTCCATGACCTCTGTGTCAGCTCCTGCTTCCTGACCTGCTTGAGTTCCAGTCCTGACTTCCTTGGTGATAAACAGCAATATGGAAGTAAGCTGAATAAACCCTTTCCTCCCCAACTTGCTTCTTGGTCATGATGTTTGTGCAGGAATAGAAACCCTGACTAAGACATTGCCTTACACCAGAACTTCTCACCAAGCCATAGCCCTGGCTGGATAGTGAACTCTCCAACTTTGGAGTCCTAGCTTCACAGACATGTTCAGCTTTTAACATGGCTAATAGGAATTCTAAATCAGGCCTTCGTGCTTACCCGGGAAGCTCTTTCTCCTCTAAGCCATCACTCTTGCTTGTTGTGGTACCTGAGTCTGTTCACTGCAACTACCATGCTAAAACCTTTGCTTGTTATAAGACTAAGAGGTATCAGTGAGTCTCAGAGAGAGAGAGAGAGAGAGAGAGAGAGAGAGAGAGAGAGGGAGAGAGAGAAAGAGAGAGAGAAAGAGAGAGAGAGAACATATCAATTCCTTCCCAGGATATACATGTCACTGAAACAGGCAGTCCTACTCTTATTAGCTTAACCCAAACTTTACCAAGACAAGTACTTGTGTCTTTAGACAAAACAGGCTGTTGTGCTTATTGGAATGGATCCAGTAAAATGATGCCCATGTGTGGCACAACCTATGTTCTGCTCATCTGCCTGAAGTGAGAACAAGGCCCAGTTTTGCTTGCCCAGGGCTCCTACCATTGCTTCAAAGATGCCAGCTGGACACAACAAAATCAGTCACCCAGCTTCTTGTGCCCTGTTCTAGATGCCACTGAAATGATCTCCCGGACTCTCTGTAAATGGCAACAGGGCCTAGACATTTTTAAAGCCTCATCCAGGCAGAAGGAATGGCATTTGAAACCAGCAGGAAGCTCTGCTCTCTTTATGCTCCTATCATGAAAACTCAAAGAGGACCCTCTGACCTCTGACCTCTCTCCATGGTCCAGTTTGCCTTCAGGGCTCCTTTTCATGGCCAGCCTACTTTTCCCTCTCTCTTCCTTTCCTCCCTGGTCAGCGTCACCTGTGATCATCCAGGGCAGGAGGAGAAGCAAGCCCTCCCCTTAACCCTGATAACAGGGTTACATGACTGTAATTACAGGTTTTTGCTTCCCAGCTCCCCAAATGACAGTCACCATCGAATCTGAATCCTCTCTCGGTCACATGGAATCAATTACTGAGCAAAATTAGGAGGTTAATTTTCCCCCCCGAATGAGATATGCCTTTTAGCTCTGCCATTGCTTTCTCTCCAGCTGGTAGCTTATTGGGCTGCATTGTTCTCTGGCCCAAAGAACAAAGTTCCATTTGGAAGGATCTTTGATTTGAAAAGGAAACTCCATCAGTCCCCACACTCAGGACATCTGAATAGAGAGGCTGTTCAGGAAGAAATCAGCATGGATGGCTAATCACGAGAATTTGCATTTGGTGGGCATGAGATTAATTCTGGAAGAACAAATAAAACCTATCAGGTCAGACCCTCTTCTTTAGATATTCTGGTCTTACTGGACTGGGATCCATCACTTGAACCAGTGCCCATTCTAGAGACTACCATGAAAATAAGCCATTGCTTTCTTTGAGATAAAGCTCTGACTGGGACAAGGCAACTTTATGCAAGCAGTGACACAACATACAGGCACAGTTCGACGTGATATCTCTTCCAAATGACTATAGCAAGGTATCGAAATCTCTGGAGAACAGTGGTGGCGTTAGTAAGGGGTCTGTAATTTGTTCAGTGTGTGTTACCGTCTGGGACATGCTGTGTATCCTCTTATTAAACGGGGCACTAAGAATGTGATCACCTTGCCTGTGTTCAGCCAGTTCAGGGACAGAATCAGAACACGAACCCAGTGGATGTGAAGCCAGAGCCCACGGAAAGCCCTGCCATGTGAGAGCACTCCCCTTTCCTGGCATGTTTGCTTCTTCCTTTCCTCAACTGAGAGAAACACCACAGAGGAGGAAGGATTTTCTGTGGGCTACAGTTCCAGGAATGGCAGGGCATCGCAATAGAATAGCTCAGGGCATGCTGGCTGGACCTTAAAGTAGATGATTACATCCCAACAGGGAGAAAGGAAGGAGAAAGAACTGCAGCACAGCCCAGACTGAGTTATGACCCATAAGCCAGTCCCTAAAGCCCCTCGTCTACCTGAACGGTCACGTGGTCTGAAAGTCCACCATGTCTCAAGACAGCATTACCATCTAAAGGCCGAGGAGCTCTGTGGGGGACAGCCATATTCATAGTGTGACAATATAGCACTGAGTTCCAAGGAAGAGAATTCTGACCTCTGAGGAATCAGAAGCATGGGGATGCTAGCCAAGGAAGAGAATTCTGACCTCGGAGGAATCGGACGCACGGGGATGCTAGGGGATGCTAGGGGATGCTAGGGGATGCTAGGGGATGCTAGGGGATGCTAGGGGATGCTAGGGGATGCTAGCCAATAATCTAGAAGGACAACCTGTTTCTAGTAGATGCCAAAACATTTTTGGCAGGTAGAAAATGACACATGCTAATTCTTCACCCCGTAATTTTTCAGAGCAATAATATGTGATTTCTGGATTCAGAAGGAAGAGAAGACCAGAATCTACTGTCTCTGCTTGTGTTTCTTCCCTTCCGATGATTTATCCATGACTTCTCATCCCATGGACTCTGTCTCCTTCCTAGAGAAAGGACCTTCCTAATAACAACTGAGCCACTGGCCCAGGACTCCTGAGCCCTAGCCATTTCCCCAGTTGGTGTCTTCACCGTAGGTGTACAGGCAGACTTCGTAAAAGGGCCTTTCTCGTTATTATTATTATTTTGTGGTCCAAAGGTTGCATACACTATTTTTTTTTCTGCTGCTAAAGCTTAGAAAGGGTGGAAAGCAAAATATTTTGATAATTATTCTGGCCATCGGGTTACATAAGAGCCCCTACAGCTTTCTGCATCAAACTTGAACAGTCAAAACCACAAATTCTGTTTTTGCAGCCATAAAACATTCACGGCACAAAAAGAGGGGGAGTGAGGGGAGAGGAGAGAGGCAGGAGGGAGAAAATAATAAAATCCATTTTCCATTCGCTTGAAACTTATAAAATTTAATGTGGTGAAAAATGACAGTTTACTCCCCGTGGAAAACTGTTTGGAGCCATGGCTGGTAGGCACAGTAGACAGACTCTAATACAAGCTCTCCATCATTGGATAATGTATGACATCAAGCACTGGCAAAAGCTGTCTCCAGGTAAGACATGGAAGAAGGAGGCAAAAAAGGCTTTAGATACTAGGCGGCTGTTGTTAAAGGCAAGGAGAACAGGATACCTGTCTGTCTGTCTGTCTGTCTGTCTGTCTGTCGTCTATTAGATGCAGTTTGGTAAGAAGAGATAATTGACTCTCATAATGAGTTTTCTTCTGGCCTCCATATGTATGCTGTGATATGGCTGCAATCTCAATACAAATAATAAATAAATAAATAAATGTAATAAAAATAAAAATAAAAATGAAAAAATCAGTACCTGGAGTATTTCCAAATAAAAATTCTATCTTCAGCATTAACAATGTGCTGGTTCACATGGACAACCTACTTGACAGGATCCAAGATCACGTAGAAAAAAAGCCTCCGATTACTCCTATGACAAAAATTGTCTAGATTAGGTCATTCTCTGGGCTGTGAGGGATCTGTGAGGGATCATCTAGAATGATCTCTGTCTTCTATTTAGTTGCTTTCAGATTTTGAATTTGTAGCTATAAGGTTTTAACTATATTCCATGCCACCCTTATTATTTGTACATTTGTGTATGTGCTATGTATGCCTGGTATGTTTTCATATATGTGTGAGTGCATGTGTACATGTGTGCAGAGATCTGTGGTTGGTGTCCAGAATCTTCTTTCATGTATTTGACAGTCCTGTCATGTCCAGAAAGCACTGTTTTGGGGTAGTCATCCACTACCTCTGGCCCTTATAATCTTTCTGGTCCCTCTCTTCCACAATGATCTCTGAGGCTTGGGAGAAGGACGGATGGATGACATAGGTGTAACACATGGCACTGAGCACTCTACTGTCTCTTATTGTCTTCATCATGAGGAGTTGTATGTCTTTGTATTAATCACTATCTGTTGCAAAGTTTCTCTGATGAAGGTAAAAGATGAATTAATCTATTTACCGTAATAGTGATAGGTTCTCTACTAGGGCCTCTGATTGCCCTGCCATGGGTTCTTACCTAAGTCAACAGTACCTGGCTTTAGTTTTGCCTTATGCAATAGGTCTTAAGTCCAATCAGAAACTGTTTGGTTATTTCCATCACACTCATGCCACTAGGACACCAAGGAACATTATCTTTCCAGGGCCAGTTAACAACCTCCACGATTACTTTCCTTTTTCTGGTACCATACCCTAGTACCACCTTCCAGCACTATGAAATCCAGATGGTAGGGATGAAGCTTTTGAGTCAATTGAGGTTTGATTTCCCCATACTCAAGTCTGTGGTGTCTCTAGCTATCAAGTTCTGAAAAACTAATCAAGAGCAATGGCCCCGTGATCAATACCTGGAAAATAAATACCCCAAACTTGGCATTGGATGTTGTACTTGATAGTTTTCATTGTCTGAGAGAGGCATTGTCCCCTGTTGCATAGCAAGCAACTTCACTTCAAATCTTTCAATGCATGCATATGTACAAATCTTAGGTAGCTTCTGTAATAGTATGTTTCCATGTGGAATTTTCAAAGGTCTTAAAGTAAAACATTCCCTTCCCAATGCTCCCTCTTCCACTCTGCTTCCCCATCTGTTGTTTCATTACTTTTATATTCAACATTTTCACAAATCATTTGAAACTTTCCAATATCTTCTAAGGGTAAGATAAAGAAATAGATTACTCTGTGATAGAAAAAATTAATACTATTAACTAAAATCATGGTATTTATTTTTCCCCTTGTTAGAATCTGGCACATTTGAATGTTGAATACAGTCAAATGTATCTTTTTTTTTAAAAGAAGTGATTTTTTTCTTTTAAGATTTATTTATTGTTTATTTATTACAAGTAGACTGTAGCTGCCTTCAGACACACCAGAAGAGGGTGTCAGATCTCATTACGGGTGGTTGTTAGCCACCATGTGGTTGCTGGGATTTGAACTCATGACTTTCAGATGAGCAATCGGTGCTCTTACCCGCTGAGCCATCTCACCAGCCCCAGTCAAATGTATCTTAAGAGAAATACCTAAATACTTTCTGTTTGAGATATAGAAAGTGTAATAAAGGATGGGGTGAGGCTTCAGTGTTTGAAATACTTGTCATACAAGCAATTGGACCAGAGTTCAGATCCCCAGAACCCACATATATGCATGACATGGTGGATGCATGTCTAATGCTGCCCTTAGAAGGGAGAGATAAGAGCTTTCCAGCACAACTGGGTAGTGTGATTAGCTCTATCAGTTTGATTGAGAGACTGTGCTTCAAAAGCATGAGGTGGAGGGGCATGAAGAAAGATTCTGGATATCAACCACAGACTGATATATATATACCATGAGCACATGCATGCACACATACACGAAAACATGCATACACGTGTGCACACATAACACACAGACACAAATATACAAAGAGCAGAGGGGAGCAAAGATAAATGTAATTTTAATACTTGAAAGTACAAAAACTGAAAGCAACTAGAATAAGACAGAGACCCTGTAGTAAACTTGACCCTTAGTACCTTTAAGCCACTCCATACCAAACCCACAGCTCTTTAATAGTATTCTCTGATATGATATTTTTACCAAGTTATTTTGGTTGACCCCAGACAAACACAGAAATAGAAGCTAAAGGCCAGAACAATGGAAACCTATGAATTTCATTCATATAGCAATTTGGGGTGATTGTAGTTGGAGGCAAGCTCTTCCAGAAAACCACTTAATCCTACAAGTTTCTTCTAAGTCTAGAGGAAACCTAAATCACAAATGATTTTTTCCCCCAAATGGGATCCTCAGAATGGTTGAGAGCAGAAGTTCTCAACCTCTGAATTGAGGCCCCATTGTGGAGTCACATATCAGATACCCTGCATAGCAGATATTTACAACACAGTTCATAACAGTAACAAAACTACAGTCATGAAGTAGCAAAAAAAAAAAAATAGTATTATGATTGGGGGTCACCACAACATGAGAAACTGTATTAAAGGGTCATAACATTAGGAAGGGTGAGGATCACTGGTCTCAGGCATACACTTAACATATTCTGAACTCTAAAAAATAAAAAAATAAAAGACACCACCTGTAAAAGACAGTCCCCGGCTATTTCCCATGACCTTGCTTCACTTTAATGTATGGGTTTATACACTCCGCAGTCAGGCTGTGACTCCAGTCTAGACTTTACTACTTATTAAGAGTAGGATCCTTAGTGAGTCGGTTAATCATCATCTTTTAATGCATGTATGGGTACATGCATTTGTGGGTATGTTTGTGTGTGTGTGTGTGTGCATTCCTTGTATGTGCAGTCGTGCATTTGTATGCATGTGTGTGTGTGTGCGTGTGTGTGTGCGTGTGTGTGTGTGTGTGTGTGTGTGTGTGTGTGTGTGTGTGTGTATAAGGGAAAAGTTATGTGTGAAGGCCAAAATGCAACCTTGAGTGTCCTCCTCAGGGACACCATGCTTTTCCTTTGAAATGGAGTCTCTCATCGACCTGAAGGTCACCAACTAGGCTAACCTAACCAATGAACCCAAGCATCTGACTGTCTCTGGCTTCCCAGCACAGGGATTACAAGTGCACACCATGGTATCTGGCAGTTTTAAATCTGGGTATGTAACTCAGGTTCTTGTGTTTGTAGTATAAACATTTACCAGCTGAACCATCTCACCATCTTGTAACCATTTCTGTGTGTTCCTCACACATAATGTGAGGATGCTATGAGACATAGCTCATATTGTTCTTATACACACAAAACTAATTACCACCATGCCGGGTAAGTGTTGACATCTGATGTGTCAATCAACAGTTATTACTGCTAGTGAGACACAACCAAACATATATAAAGAAGTCTGACCACACAAATGATGTCAAACTTATTTACTACTAACATGCTTATTGCTAAAGAAGGGGCATCTGAAAACTGCCTCACTATCTCTGGGCTTCAGGGTTCAACTACAGCAGCATCATTAAAGAGACAGAAAAGCCCATCTCTCTGTTGGACCCATCCTCACTTCCAGAAGCTCCGTCCATTTCTGAAATCATCTGTCAGTGTTTGTAGAGCACCAGGTCAGACAGAGAGAAGGGGAAAAAAAAAATCTGCAGAGAGCCAGGCATCATGCCAGACACATCAGCCAGGGAGGAGCCAGCATGATCACATGTAATAGCCGTGCATCTAGGCGTTGTTTCTGCACGCACAGAATGGCGCAACATTTACATAGGATGCCTGAGAGAGATGAAGGAGGACTGACATCAGAGGAGATGTCTACCCTGGTCTTGGAAACTACGGAAGGAATTAACCTAGCAGAGGCAGGTAAGACAAGAAAAGAGTAGTTGACAAGAAGATACCACAAAAATTCTTATGTGTAATAGACCTGTCAAGGTAAGTGCTGAATTCAGCCATGTTGCACAGATTAGAGAAGTTTATAGAAAGAACCACCACAAACAAGCATCTCTGCTTCCCATCATACATAAAGTTAAGATAAGGAACAAAAGCATACATCACTTACAGAGCTGTACACAATTCTCTCAGAATGGACCCCACCAGCTTCCACTTGCTTAGAAACATCATGCTTCGCTTGCTCTTCAAAAATAACTCCCCCATGAACGCTTGCTCTCCACGATCTGAATCTCTTAAAAAAAAAAAACACCAAAGGAAAGGAAAGAATATTTATTGTGCCTCTTGCATGTACTTCTTAAAAACATGCCATTGGCCTCATATGGAAACACTTTGACAGGCCTCTGAAAATAATTCCTGAACCACAAACACATCCTCTGCTTGTCTGATCTCAAATTGCTTTGAGTAAGTATCACAATTTCGGGTCAGGTTTGAGACTGTGACAGGAGCTATCAGCCCATTAGATATGAATGATCTATGAGGCAGAGGGTGGGGATTTTGACACAGGAGAGAGATAACAGCGAGGATCTTCACCGGGGCTCTGAGGAGTGCCCACCTCCCTAGGACCCTTTCGGGCCCACCTGAAGGTCCTTAACAGAGGCTCCTCAGCACAAATGAAAGGAGGAACAATGGAGGGTCTCTCTGTGTTCATCACCCAGATAGCATCTCAGGATCTCAGTAGGGCACAATTATTGGAAGCAAAATAACACAGATAGGATTTCACATCCGAGCCTTAGCTATGAGAATCACAAAGATGTGGGGATATAACCCCTCTGGCTTCGCTCTGGCCTCACACCACGCATCCACCCCTTGTCACTGCCCTTCTTTCCCTTCCAACTTCTAATTGGCTGATACCCGATCCACAAGGCTGTCTCATTTTCTGAACACACAAGGCCACTTGAGACCAGCTGATATGTGTGGGAAAGTGGCAGCCATGATGCCTGCACCTGCTGTGGCTGCCCAAGGCCCCTCCCTTCCTGCCCTTCCCATTATGCTCCACCTGACTCTGTTTCAACAGTAGCAGAAAAGAAGTCAAAGTAGCTAGCATTCATCATGAACACATCCAAAAAGAAAAAGAAAAAAGGGGGGGGGCAGCCCCAATGCTTCCTTGAACCTCTTTCCCATGTAAATCCTGCCCAGTGGCCTTGGCCTATTTCAATGGCAAATAGCAATTCTATCTCTTTTCAGAGTTACAGATTGTAAGAACAAGAAAAGGGCAACAAGGGAACTCTTTATGATAATGGCCTAAGTAACATTACACACACACACGCACACACACACACACACACACACACACACACACACACACAAAACCTAATACAAAACTGCTCATATTTGGTATCCCCCAAGTGGACTATATCTATTGCTTTTTTTGGAAGTAAATAGATTCCAGATCAAAGACACCACAGACTTTTGACTTTCAAGAGAATAGGCTGAAATACTAATCAGGGTTCGCAGCAACTTCCTTGGAATGTAGGCGGAAGCAGAACCATTCTGCATGCAGATTGTAACAAACCCGAAGAACACACACGTTCAAAGGAGAAGCAAACAGAAGTCAGCCGCTGTCTTTTCAATCTACTGAGCAGCAACAACAACAACAACAAAACCAAGAGCAAATCTTAGAGGCTGATGGACAAACTCTTGGTTGGTGGATATTCAAATATTACAGGATACACATTCCCTGATAGGAAAAACACATCACAAGTCCTGAAAATGGATCCATTAAGTCAGGTAGTGCCTTTACCAGCATGGGACATAGTTCCCTGAGAATACTCCCAAAATGGCCCTTGGGGTGAGCACTAGAAACCAAGCTCTCCTATCCACCTCAGGAGAGCACAATCCATCTATGTATCGTATCCGGTTTTCTGTTATGAAATTAAACTTTGGCCTCCAAAAGTATTGTCCCATAGCAAACCACCCTCCATAGCAGGTTTTCATTAAAGACCAGCCGGAGCCTGTGGAGGGGACCAGAAAGGTCATTTTATCCATCCTTCTACCTCCAGGCAGGTCTGGAGTGAAATGACACCAGCCTGGGTCTTATTATAAAATTCCCATAGCAGGCAGTCCAATAGCCCTGCTGTAATATGGTGTTCTCATGGCACATAAACCAAGTGGTTGGAAAACACCTTCTGCAACTTAGACAAAAGACTTCTTAGTGCAGATGAAAAGTACTTTCCTATAGTCACGCCTCACTGTTTATGATGTGCTTCACACCGGACACATGCAAACAGAGGAAGCCAACACCACACTGCAGTATCCTCCTTACTACACATCTCCTGCTATTGTCTGAGTTTCAAGATATAACTCCTTTGGAAGGAAAAGGAGTTATGCTTTGCTGGCAAGACTAGCTCCCTGGCCCACTGAAATATCACTTAGCCCTGCACAACATTGATTTTTAACTAAATCTCTCTCTAGCTGATTGTGAATTCACCATTCTACCTTGGGAATTAAAGGGTGATTATTGGCCTGTGGTTATGTTTTGGGAGCATTCTCTTGGCTGATGATTGATGTAAGAAGGGCCACCCCACTGTGGGCAGTGACACCCCTATACAGGTGGGCCTGGGGTGTTTAAGCAAAGCAGCGGAGCAAGCCAATAAGCTGAGTTGCTCTGTTGGTTTCTACTTCAAGCTCTTGCCTTGAGTTCTTGGCTTCCTTCAATGATTTGAGCTGTTGTCTTTAAGCAGAAATAAACCCTCTTCTCCCCTACTTATTTTTTGTTCAATGTTTTATCACAACAACAGAAACCAAACTACATACAGTAGAAAGGAAGGCAGGGCCTGTTGTGCCCAACTCTCTACTACTCTGTTCTTGGTGTGGTAAGTAATTGAAAGTCATGAAACAGCAAATGGCATTTTGTTCTTATTACCTTCAATAGTTCTTTTCCAAATGGGTTCAGACAAGTCTCCATCATCTTTCTGTGAGGGGCCAGGCAATATACAGACAGCCAGGTTTATCCCTCTGAGGGAAACTTCACTCAACTCTCAGTCAAGTGGGCCAAAGATTCTCACTCACCAGCCGAGTTTTGAGGAAGGCAAGCAGAATGGATCATGTTCATGATAAATTTTAATTTCCCCATTGTTCGAAAAAAGATAATGTTTTAGGAATAGTTTATAGTAAAGATAAATAAATAGAAACTGAAAAAAAAACAGTTTATACAAGGACTTAAAAGTTTTCTTGATACAAAGATTTTTAAAAAAGAATCACAGTAAAAATGAAGTGATAGAAAATATAAAATATCTTTATAATTTACCCATCTATATTTCCTGTCTAATTTGAAGTTTTGACAAGCTGTGAAAGCATTACATTGAAGACTATATAGTAGAGTAAGCTACTGTGTTTTGTCTTGAGTTATAGGGAGGCCCCCCGACAGAGGAGAGAGATGAAGGATCTCTGTGATGTGTGTGTGTGTGTGTGTGTGTGTGTGTGTGTGTGTGTGTACATGTGTGTGTGTGCACCCCTCTGTTCATGTGGAAGCCAAGATCAACTTTGGGTGTTTCCCTCAATTGTTTTTTTTTTAACCTCATTTTTGTGATAGAGTCTTTCTCTGACTCTGTAGCTCATTGGTTTGGCTAAGAAGCCTGACCAGCCCCTCCCAGCCATCTCCTCCTTACCTCCCCAATACTGAGATCACAGGCATATATGCTCCAAGACATGACCTTTTCACAGGGTTGCTGGGGAACCCAACTCAGGTCCTCATACTTGTTTCTGATGGAGCCATCTCTGAGCTCCTGCACAAACATTTCTAAGACCTACCTTTCCCTAGCATGCAGCTACCTCGGATCTAATGAAACCAGCGGCTCGGGATCACTAGAAAACAAACCACCTAACAACAACAGCAGCAACCACAACAGCAAATCAAATAGATCTGGAATAAAAATAGCATTTTTAAAGTGATGCCCTCTGTTCAGTGGGTCTCTGTGGTTAAAGCAGGAGCATACCCAGTCTGCCTTACTAATTTTGATGGAATCATAATTTTGAGTAGCAGCATCGGAAAAGCAGATTTTAGACCAGGAAGTGAGAGAGGCCAGCCCAGTACCTTCTGCCTTTCTGCTAGAACTAATAAGGGAAGCCGCGATGTCTTATTATATGGGTTTTTTACCTCTTTCTCCATCCTCTCTATCATTAGCATAAACTCTGATTGGGTTTTTGGTCTTCAGCTGAATACCCAAAAGTTTGAACTTCTGTATTTATTTTAGATAATCAAAATAAGAAGACATAAAATCTTTGTTAGATATGCTAGAGCATCTTGTGGACGGGGAAGCAATTATTAGATGCAATTGACAGCTTGGCTGACTTTAGAGCGTTCCGCTGGCACTGGCACTCCAATGGAGAGAACAAATGGATGATTTTAAAACTCTGCTTTGGACCACTGGACCCCGAGAATCAACAGATGACAGAAGTGAAAAGACACACACACCCTTTTGCCTCCTTTTTTCTCTTTTTCTTTCTCTTTTTTCCGTCTTTCCAGATCTTGTCAAAGGATGATTGACACATGCACACAGCCCTTGAAACACCAGCCACTGCCTGAGGCACTTCCTATAATCAAAGCCCACGCCCACCCAGAGCTAATTAGACATTAGATTAGTGTCAACTGATTGATTTAAAACAGCCATCCCTCCTCCCTGACTCCCGCATCTCCAAGCACCAAGAAGTTGGGGCTGGTACCCACGATGGTTCTCTACAACAGACAAGACAAATTATTCATGGAACTTTCAGGCAGAAAACCTGGAGACAATGCAGGTCGGCTAGAAATAACCCAGGAGAACTTTCCTGGGAAGAAAGCTCGACAGGGTGTGTTTGAGAAGAGAATGGGGGTGGTTCAGGGGTGGGGGTGAGGGGTGGCAGGTAGGGGGAGAATGAGACTGAATCTTTTCTGAGATCAATGAAACCCCTTGGTCCAATTTGTTGAGTTAAGTTAGAGTGTTTGTGATGTTCGAAAGAAAATTATTTGCAATTTAGCCTAGCAGAGTTCTGAGTACATTTGGCTACAATTTAGATACCATTTTTCAAAGTCTTTTCTCTTTCTCTTTTTGCTGCTTTTTTTTTTAAGCTCTCTCTCTTTCTCTATAAATATATGAGCCGGGAACATTCAACAATGTTGTCTTAATGGATTAAGCAGAGACAGGCTCAAGGAGAAATTAAAAATGGAGTTGTTATAGCTGCTGCAACTGATATTGGACAGAGAGGAGTAAGGAGGGCTTTTCTCTTCTCACAGGGGAAGGGAGATTCCTGCAAGCTCGTGTGGAGGCCAGACAGACATGCCTACTGAACAGGAGGCAAGATTTCCCCCCATTCGCTAGCAACTAGCAGCAGGACTCAGAGGCTGGCTCGGCTGAGGAGCCAATAGTCACTGGATTTCAAGGAAAAAGTGGACCCTTTCCCAGAAGAGACCACCAGAGTGGGGGGAGGGGGGCAGCCAGGGGCCAAGTTCAGACTTTTCATTCTCAGATTAAAAGCCTTTTCCATTTGTCAGGCAGTTACTACTGTACTCTTGGGTCAGGCCTGATCCAACACAAACACACCTCTGGAATTATGTCTGTGCAAACGGCTCCTCAAGAAGTGCTGTAAGTATAGTATGACAGTATAAGAGGGATAGCACTAGCCAAAAGCACTCCGTAGCTTTCACTATGGTGTGAATGCAAAAATGCTCTCCACACGTTCTTGTGTTTGAGCATTCAGACTCCGGCTGGTAGTGCTGTTTATGAAATCTTGGGCATCTGGGAGGCATAGGTCACTTGGGAGGGCCCATAAAAGTGATATGCCTCTGGTCCTATCTTTGAATCCTGATCTGCCAGGATGTGAACAAGCTACATGCTCCCAATACCATGCCATCCCTTACCACCATTATAGCCTGTATTCCTTGAAACTGTGAGCCAAGGTAAAACAATGAGTCAAGATAAACCCATCTTCTCTTATGTTATCTTTGTAAGATTTTTCTCTCAGAGCAATTAAAAAAAAAAAAAAGTCACTAAGGGTGTTCTCTTATAGTCCAAAGTTTGGTGTGGATGGAATTGATCAATATCAATGTGACAGGGGGAAAATATGACCTAGGAGAACTTCCTCTGAACTTGTTTCTGAGAGATGTTCCAGAGAGGTTTCACGGAGAAGAGCCACCCTGAATATGAGCAGTGCCATCCTATGAATGCAGCATGTCCTCTTACCACACATTCCTGCTGCCAGGACTGCTTTTCTGCAGTGGACCGGACCTTCAGATTCTGAGCCCAAACAAACCTTTCCTTGTGTCTCCCCCCACCCCCCTGGCATTTTGTCATAGCAATGAAAAATAGTAAGTAATACAGTGGATGGAAGACAGGCATATTGGTTACTTTTCTGTTGATATGATTAACTTTATGGACCAACTATGACCAACTTTATAGAAGAATGAATTTATTTTGCCTTATTCCTCCAGAGAACAAGAGAGACAGAGAGAGACACACACACAGAGACAGAGAGAGACACAGAGAGACAGAGAAAGATTCTATAGTCACAGGATTTCTTAGTTAGATTTTTCTTTTGCTGTGATAAAACATCATAATCAAAGCCACTTGGGAGGAAAGAATGTATTTGGGTTACAGATCCTGTGACACGGTCCATTATAGGAAAAAATCAGGGCAAGAACTCTAGGCAGGAACCTGGAGGCAGGGATTAAAGCAGAGGCCATGGAGGAGTGCTGCTTACTGGCTTGCTCAGTTTACTTCCTGACACCATCCAGGATCACCTGCCCAGGGGTGGCACCACCCACATCAATTATTAGTAAAGACAACTCCACCATGCGTTTGCCAACAGGCCAGTCTGGTAAGGGCATTTCCCAGTTGAGGTTCCCTCATCCCAAATGACTGCAATTTGTGTTGAGTTGACAAAACACCAGATAGCACACAGTAGAAAGCAAAAAGCAATAAAGCCAGGAGACCAGGAAAATGAGAGATCACATCTCAACTGTGTACAAGAAGGGGACAGAGCAAGCTGGAAGAGAGAGGAAGCTACACACTCTCAAAGTGACCCTCGTGCTGCACTTTTTCCATCAAGACTCTACCTCCTAAAGGTTCCATAATTTCCCCCCAAACAGTGCCGTCAACTAGGAACTAAGTGTTCAAATACATGAGGCTATGAAGGAAATTTCTCATTCACACCACAAGAGGATGATTAATGGTTTAGGGGAGGAGACAGACGATAAGAAGGATAATTAGTAACTGGTCAATAGAACTGGTACCATGAGGCGTGATGCGTATAGAGCTCTTTACAGCTTTCAAAGTCGTATGTATTGTCTTATTGGCTTCCAAGAAAATGGGTAAGGCATTTGATACCTTACCCAATACGGATGAGTGATAGGGACAGGATCTTTCCACCCAAGATGCTAGAACAAGTCAGTGAACCAACTTTTGAAGCTTTTGATTCCTTCCCCAGCACATTGAATCGCCTCCCGACCCTCTGCTTTAGTGGCATGAGACACATGCACACACACACACACACACACACACACACACACACGCACATGCACATGCACACATGCATACATGCACACACACACTGAGAGTTTGGATTTTTTTTTCTGACTTAGATCTCAGTCCATCTGCAAGCATTCAAGAGAGCTATCCTAAGTAGCTTAATGAATGCTCCAAGCCCCACCAGCTGGAACCTGAGGAGGTCACTAGGGGAATCTGAAGGATCTAGGGAAGGAAATGCTGAACGCTGGATTGAACACACACACACACAGTAACCTAGATTTTTATTTGATGCAAGAACTAATAACTTAAGCTTGCTTCCCGCTGATTGCCACCGAAGCAATAAGGATCCAGGAATGTGACCACTGAAAACATATGACTGTGCTCTAAAATATGCCCTGAAAATGAACAAAACTTCCTGGAGACCAACATGTACTGGGCACCAGAGCCGGAGTAAAGGGTTGCTTTACTTAGAGTGTGGTTTGGGCTTCAGCATTGTTAGGTTAGCTTTCAAGGGCTCCTCCCAGTGACGTATGAAATCAGCAAAGGCCAGGCATGGGTGAAGGCTGGAGGGTCTGATGGTCTCACTCTTTTCTTCTGACTTCCTGGGATCTCTGTGCAGACAGGAATTCATCTCTGAGAGAGGGTTAAGGCAGGCACACAGGAAAGTCCTCCAAATGCCGATTCGGCAAATTTTTAACCTTTTTTTTTTTTTTCTTTTCAGCTATAAACCTTTCAATACCTCAAAATAAATCCTTCAGTTTTATATGCGAGTTTGGTTTCTGCAGCTGCAGATTTATGCACTGTGCCGAGGCTGGGCCAAGAGCAGTGAACATAAACGAAGTGACAGAGAGTGTCAGGATGTGATGGGGCCTCTGGTGACCACCTCACTCACTCGGGAACTTTCCAAATGTCACACATAAGCCCTCTCACTAATTAGCTGCTAGACCTGTTGATCTTCTGCCAGGGGTACGTCTCCAACTGCTGCTCCAACTTTGGTTGGAGAGACATGATAGGAAGAAGTGACCTTCGTCACTCCCGGCCTGGGGTTCTCTAAGATGCCGACAGGCTAGGCTCTCCAGCACCTGTTCTGCAGACTCATCTCTGCTTTCTGGGTGTCCTGTCTGTGTGCCAGCTCATGCATCTCAGTTGCCTATGGGAAGTAAAGGACTGCAAGAAGAAAAAAACTATTTAAGAGACATCAACATCATAAACCACCAGCTGGTTCTGGCCACAAGACAGAGACAAAAAGAAAGCTGGACCTACCCTATTGTGGTTCTCATAATGTGTTTAAGAATAAATTAACTAAGACATTGTGAAAATTACATGGGTCAGGCTCTGGATTTGTTTTCTTAAAACAATATATGCTTGTTAAGGTTTCTTTGGTTGGTGGTGGGGTTTTTTGGTCTTTGATTCGTTTTGTCTTTTATCAGCTTGACAAAGGCTAGGGTCACCTAGGAAGAAGGAACCCTTGGGGGAGTAACTCCATCAGATTGCCTGTGGGCATGTCTATAGGGCGTTCTCTTGATTGATACTTGAGGTGGGATGATCCAGTACTATGGTGGGTACTGCTACCCCTGGGCTGGTGGTCTTGGGTTGTATAAGAAAGTTATCCAAGAAAGGCATTGGAGCAAAGTATTAAACAGTTTGTTCTTCCCTGGCCTCTACTTCAGTTCCTACCTCTAGGTTCCTCTTTGAGTTCTGCCCTGTCTTAACTCAGTGATGACCTATGACATGGAAACATCAGACAAAAACCCAGTCTCTGTCCCAAGGAGCTTTGCGTTGGGCTGTTGATCATAGCAAGTATGGCAAAGCAGGACCCATTCTGACACAAGCAGAGCACAGAAGCTAGTGTGAACTTATTCCTCCAGAGGAAGACACTAAGGATCAAGAGGGTTAGCCACTTAATCCATAGTGTACTGCTATATCACAGAATATTTGAAGCCAAGTACTTCATAAGATTGGAAATTCAAGGCAAGCTAACCACAAGTCATCAACAGGCTTGGATATCTAGTGTTAGGTGCAGCCCTCAGAGATGAGATATGTATGTATCATAGAAGGTAAAGCAAAAGAGAGCCAAAGGCTATGTGAAGCCTCTTTTAAAAAGATCTTAATCATATGTTCTAACTGCCTTTGGAAGGCCTCATGTCTCAATACTGTATTCAAAATAAGTATAATGCCTTCTCCTATACAAAATACATTTATTTCAACCCAGTAGCCCCAAAGACTCAACCCCAAAATTTTAAGTCCTGACTAATTTTATTTTTAAAGGTTTATTTATTATTATTTATAAGCATACTGTAACTGTCTTCAGGCACCCCAGAGAGGAGATCTCATTACGGATGATTGTGAGCCACCATGTGGTTGCTGGGATTTGAATTCAGGACCTTAGGAAGAGCAGTCGGTGCTCTTAACCACTGAGCCATCTCTCCAACCCCAAGTCCAGACTCTTGCTGAAGTCAGACATAGAGGAAGTTTGGGCATGGTGGTGTACACATGCTAAAAAAATGATTCTGCCGTATTCCTTTCTTGAACTATGTTCTTAACACTAAGCATGCTCTGAAATATTCTCCCTCTAAAGAAAAAGAACTTTTCTATCTGACTTCCTATATGATGCTCCCCATTCTTTGTTACAGAAGATATAGCTTTGAAAAATGACTTCTGTGCTCCCTTGGCCTGCTGTAGGTCGTAAATATTTCCCCATATATCTCTGCCCTACTTGTTTTTGTCTTTGTTCTTTACTAGGATATGAACCCATCATGTTTGCTTATAACTTTGCTGGGCATAGCCCATTTTGTAGCTCTTATGGGGCTGGAGGTAAGGGTCAAGGGTTTTTTTTAAGGTTGTTTCCTCTCAATCTCACATCAAAAATACATAGAAAATTCATGTTTTTCTCACATACAATACATATCCATGTTATTAAACGGAGTTTGTTCTTCTGTGCTTTCTGCTTCAGTTCCTACCTCCAGGTCCCTGCTTGAGTTCTGCCTTGTCTTACCTCAGTGACGAGCTGTAGGCGTAATGGCCTCTGCCCATCCCAGCACCAAGTCTGTACTGTGGAGCCTCCACTGATCTGAGGTCTCCAGGACAGCCCTGTTCTTGCAATCCATTCTTTAGCTTCCATACCAGTTGTATTGGGTAGTACTTGAGTAGACAGAATTATCTTGGCCCTCCCAAAATGACAATTGACATCCAAGTCCAACCTTCTTGGAGGCAGCTTCTACAACAGTGAAGATTCTCAGGCCTCCACATCTAATGTATTTTGTACATCCGCAGAATTATCACGACAAAGACCATACTGAAGCTTAGAGCTTACACCCTCCAATGAAAAGGCCTGAGATGCACGTGGGCCTATTTGAGACATAGATACAGCTGCCAAGGAGCATTGTATCAGAATGTGGGGAACAGACTTAAAAACATCCTGGGCAGAGAGTTCCTATATCCCTCCTCTGTCCTTGAAGCTCACGCAAACTAGACAAGTGATAGGCATGAGAAATATATATGTCTCCCAAGCACCTTTGATCTTACTGTACCGTTGTCTTGAACCACTCCTGGCTTCCTTCTATACCGCCCAATGAGAATTCTCTACAATGAGTCTCCAAGGACTCAACCCAAAAATCTTAAGTCCAAACTTTCATTGAAGGCAAGCACAGATGAGAGTTGGTCATGGTGATGTACACATGCTGAGAAATGCTTCTGCTATGCTCCCTTCTTGAACTATGACCTTATGCTGAGCATTCTCAGGAATGTATTAACCCCTAAAGAGATTTCCTGTCTCTCTCTCTATATATATATATTGGTTGCTGGGATTTGAACTCAGGACCTTAGGAAGAGCAGTCAGTGCTCTTAACCACTTAGCCATCTCTCCAGCCCCAAGTCCAGACTCTTGCTGAAGTCAGACATAGAGGAGGGTTGGGCTAGTGCTATATATGATATATATGTAAAATACAAATAAGTTATATATTATTACATATTATATGTTATACATGTGCTTATATAATATACAATGCAGGATATAGGATACATGATACAAG
Source organism: Mastomys coucha (assembly GCF_008632895.1). Taxonomy (NCBI): domain Eukaryota; kingdom Metazoa; phylum Chordata; class Mammalia; order Rodentia; family Muridae; genus Mastomys; species Mastomys coucha. Next base: position 108,850,190 of record NW_022196911.1, read on the forward strand.
AATATGATTTATGATACACAATATGATATGTTACATACAACATATGACATACAATATATGATATAAATATATATAATAAAAATATTCCTTATAAAAAATCTTCCAGCTTCCTTTGTTCTGGGGAGCATAGCTTTCTTTTTAACTATATCATCTTTAAGACATTTCTCCTTTCTTTCATTTTATTGTAAGTAGTTAAGAAAAGCCATATAGCTTCCTGACTTGTGTAAATTCTCTGCTCTTAGACCTCCCAGGTCATTGCTATTTAGATACTACTTCATACAAAGCACCAGGATGAGGATAAACATCACCCAAACTCCTCATCTCTATCATAGAACACCCACTCCTCATTTGTCATTGCCCCGTTTGCCTTCTCCAACTGAGAGCGGGCAAGAACGGTCTTACTCCTCCTCCACTTTTCCTCCACCTTTCTGAGCATCACCTGTATCTGCCAAGGAGATGGGGCTTTTACATCCTGCTGTTTGCTTCTGAGCACTAGCCAAGCCTCCTCTTGCATTAGTGCATAGCCACACAGGCCTTTTCTGGAAGTCACATCAGACTGCCCTGCCCTTTGCCGATCACCCAGTTCTACATCTTTTAGGTATTAGCCACAACAGCACCTCTGGTCCTCTAGTCCAGTTTCTGTCTTAATTGCTTTTTCGATGGCTGTAACAGAAATCGTCAGAATTGGTGATTCATAAAAAAAAAGGAAAAAAAAAAAAAAAGGGAATTCATCAACTTCAAGTCCAAAGAGTCCATGGAAAAGATCTATTGCCAAGGCCTAAGCAAGTTCATCCATCTAAAGGGGCTGCATTTCCTAGTAGGGAATCAGGTTGTGTGAAGGAAGGATGGAAGGCAGGGACTTTAAAATTCTTTTTGAGGCCTTTATATCCCATGCAGGATGAATTAGCCCTGATATGTTTGAATCTGGGCTACCCCAAATAGACTCATGCTTTCAGTACTTGGTCTCCAGATTGAGGGGCTATTCAGTGAGTTTCTAGAAATGTTGGGAGCGAGATGAGGCATGTGAGGAAGACAGAGATTAGTAGAGACAGGCACTTATGGCTGTATTGTCTCTCTCTCTCTCTCTGCTTTCTGGTTGATGTGAAAAGCCTTTGAAACCATGAACCAAAATAAAATTTTCCTCCTTTTCCGGATATGCTGCTTGTGGTGCCACCGACACTCCGTATTGGCTGTTTTTGTGTCGTTGTGATAAAATATCACGGCCAAGGGAACTAGTAGAAGCAAGAGTTTATTTGGCTTACAGTTCCAGACGGATACGAGTCTGTCGTGGTGAGTTATTGGGAACACGGGGGTACAGCAGGAAGCTGAGTGCTCTGACTCTCAAAAGCAAGGATGAAGGAGAGAGAGAAAACAGGATGTGTCAGGCCCACTCTTGTTGATAAAATTGCTCCAGCCAAGTCTGCACCACCTAACATTGCCCATAGAGCGCCACCAACTGGGGACCAAACGTCCTGACACTATGGAGGGACAGTCTCATTCAAACCACAACATACTTTCAAATAGCTTCATATCACCTTACAGATCCCTCCACTTAATAGTATCACATATGAAACACCTGGATTTCATAAGAGACACCTTCAAACCTCAGCAGATGTCCCATATGGAAAGCACAGGGGTAGAAATTTGAGGGTATCCCGGGCTCCTTCATTGTCTGTATTATGCCATCAAGTTTATATGATCTTTCTTTCCTAAGTAGCAACCTGTGAAAGAGAAAGAGAGGACCTTTACCCAGTCTTATCTAGTCTAGACGTTATCAGAAGATAGTCAAATGGTATTTCTTCCATGAAAATCATGGAGTGCCTGTCATCCTGGCTTCAAGCATACATGAGAGCAATCTGGAATTGGTTAACAATGACTGCATTGTTGTGTATTTATGTAATTTTAATTTTATCAAAACTTGATGTGTATCAGTTCCATCAATGGCCAAGATGGAATGCAAAGGATCAAATTTACTCTCATAATTGGGGCAACAACACGTGACTATTTTTGGATGGGTATCTGAGAATTCTCTCTGTTGCAAGACCATTTGAGAGTAGGGACCAAAATAACACTTTCACCACAAACAGTAGGTGTCTAAACAAAGTTTGGCATTGAACATCTTGGATTAGATGTTCTGCTTAGTGACCCACTGTGGTGGAGGTTTGTAGGAGAGCGTGTGGTATCGGTGCCAAGCAATCTAAGTATTTTCTTTAGCTCTGGATTCTATTCAGAGGTTGTTTTTTTTGTTTTTTGTTTTTTGTTTTTTTCTCTTTCAAAAGCCATGAATCATTGACATTTGAATACACCAAGCACTGATTTGGCAACTTAAAGAAATATTTCAGAGGAAAGGTGTGCAATCCAAGTGACTGTCTTAATCATCTGCATCAATCCAATTAATTTGTGGTAGACTTCAAGCTCGAACAAAGGCCCAGGAATGAAGTGTACTGTTCCAATCCAGCCAGAGCTGTCTATGATACCCTTCCCTCTATCATTCCAGTCATGAAAGACAATAGGATGGAGTTGAGCCCTTGGGGTCTTGGCATCCACAAGACAGAGAGGAAAGGCCTGGCAGTGCTCACAGGGTGTGGAAAATCACATCACGACTAGCTACGGTGAAGAGTTCTTGAGAATCCCTGGGCAGACTGTAAAGCATACAAGAAAAGCAAAATTCAAAAAGCTGACTTGGAAGGTGAGTCCCAACAGCTGTCTTTGTCCATTTTCTGTTGTTATAACAACACTAGAGATTGGATCTCCTACTGGAGAATAGAGATTTATCTCACAGATTTTGAGGTTAGGAAAATTCAAGTGTCTGGTCCTGGCCACACTGGTGAGGGCCTTCTTGACCTGGTGCCAAGCAAGACAGAGAGAATGTGCCATCTCGGGTCTCTCTTCCTCCTCCCCTAAAAGCCAGCAGGACGGTCATGTGGGCCTCACATTCCTGACCTCATTTAGCCCTAATTACTTCCCAAAGGCCCTGCCTCAAAAGTACCTTTCTGAATTTCAGTATTAAGTTTCTAACCCAGACACATTGTGGGGACACATTCAAGCCGTGACACTATTAGAATCGACTGACTGACAAAGCACAGGAACCCCTCAGAAGTCTTTAGGGCTGGATAGATAGAGTCTCCCTCTTTAATAGGTTTTGATCACTGGTGACTGGAAATGCTGGATTCTGGGGTTGGAGGGGATGGAGGGAGGAGGAGCCCCCTGACAGACACACGAGGCATGTACCCAGATCCTTCAGTGTCTCTTCTACCCTTCATTTCTCTGCCGTGTTCCCCTCTACAGATTCCATACTTCCAGTGGCCCTCAACCTATACCAGGTCAGCACATCCACCATAGGATGCCTACTTTGAACAGTTTCTCCTCAGTGCTGTGGGAGAAGTAAATTGGCATCTGCTAGAGCTGATGGGAACCCAGGGAGAATCACCATCTGCTTTGTCTCTGATGCCTGACAGCTCCTGAAAAGGGCTTTATCCATGTTTAAAGCTCTGCAGTTGTTCCAGCAGAGAAATCACACATGCGCACATATGCGTGCGTCCACACACACACACACACACACACACACACACACACAAACACATGCACACATGATCCATGGTAACTGGCGATTAGATATCAACAAACAGACTAGAAATGACTTTATTTTAAGTGTTTCCAAGGGAAACAAAAGACTGGAGTGTTTTCATATGAGAAGGAAAACATACAGATCCTGCACTCTGACCAAATGGGAAGGACTCACGGTGGCGGGGGTGGGGGGCAGAGAAAGACAAGCAGAGAGGATCTAGGGATGGAAAAAAAACACATTAAAAAACCTGAAAGGAGGTATATATAATTACCTCAATCCAGTTTTGTAATTTCTTCTAATATGGAAGAAAGTCCATGATCAACCCATCCTGAGGAATAAAATTCTTAATTGTCAATCCCTGCCCCCCTACACTGCTTTCACCAAAGACCTAAGCAAAACCAGTGAAAAGACACTGAATGTCCATCCAGGAATGATGAGATATCTTCCTATAGGTTATGGCTTTCAGTAGAAAGCCATGGTGATCATCACCAGGTCAAGGCTGAGAGTCAGTGTCCCTAGACTAAATTCCAGTGTGGGCCAACAGTGAGAAGAATATGAAAAATAAAATATGATTTTTTTTTGTAGGAGAGCCACAGGGCTTTTGGAAAAGCAAAACAGCCCCATTGAAAACAAATGGGGCAGCTGCCCCCTGAATTAGGATGTCAAGTAAATACTAAATTGTCTGTGAGTTCAGTTTGAGGAGTGAATCAAGAATAATGGTCAACACCCTATGGGAGCACTGTTTGATAACGGCTCAGAACACCAGCCAAATCTAAAAGAGGCTCAGACTGACAGGAAAGCCTGTGCTATGCAGAATACATCTGAGTTAAGGTTTGGGGACAGGGATGGAGGTTACAACAGATCCACAGGAATGGAGGCAGCACAGATGACCCCACAGGGGTCACAGATCAGGTTGCCTCAAATGCGAGGGGACAGAGGTGAAGGGGTAAAGGGTTAGACTAGAGAGCCAAGGGCCAGCACTTCCTGTAAGCTCACATCCATCCGTGATTATGTATACAACCCACCTTATCCCAGAAAGGATTTAGAGCGGCTGTTGCCAGGGCGTTTGGACTGAATTATAAATGCAATTGAGTGTAATTGACGGATTTTAAGCGGACAATGCCATGCTCAGGCATGCATTTAAGAAAGATTATTCAAGAAATGTAGAAAATGAATGGTAAGGGGTGTAGCAAGAGAGAGCAGGACGCAAGCAGTTTAGGCTGAATAGAGGTGATTATAGTAATCCATGGGAAAATGAGGTTGGTCTGAGCTAACACAGAGGCTCTGGGAACCAGCAGAGGGATGGATGACTTGAGGTGTCTGTGAAGCTGGGTAAACTGGCCCTGGGGGTATATATTCACTGTGATACAATGAGTAGAAAACCATTATTCAGGAATTGTGCCTTGATCAGGAGTTTGGATAAGAAAAGATCTAGAATATTCACTTGACATTAGAGAACATTTATAGTCTGAAAATGAAGTCTCAAGTGCCCTGAGTTTACTTTGAATTTCTATTCAAATCCACACCTCAGCTTCTTTCAGAACATCAACTTCTCTGACTGTCTGACTGAAGCTGCTACCATGAGAACAACGTGGTGCTTTTTCCCAAGGAGTATGTAGAAACTCATCTTTGTCGAATCGAGCTCTTACTTCTCCCACTTTGGGTGATGTGGCCCTTCCTATGTCCTTCCAGCTAACACTGTATATACAAATTGAAATAAATGTCATGCTCAAAACCTGTCAAGCATATGGCTGACAAGATGCCTCAGAATAGAGATGTCTTCCACCAAGCCTGACAAGCTGACTTTGATCACTGCAATGTACAGTGGAGATATCTGATTCCCAAAAACTTGGGCCTCTGACCCCTACGGGTTTGGCTTTGCATCTGCTAATACCCACTCCTTTTACATCAATACACATCACACACACACAAACATCACCTTTCTGCCTGCTTCTGGAACAATGTCCTCCTTAGTCTTACCAGAACAGCCCTCACGTGCAAACTTGACTGGATCAAGAGACACCTAGACAATCCATAAGGCAGCATTCTTCTGGGTGTGTCTGTGAGGGTGGATTCAGAGATTATGGCAGTGGTACAGAGCTGATCAAACTGAGAGGGGAGATCCAGCTCTCTATGTGGGAGGCACCGTGCAATAGGCTGGGGCCCAAGTGGAACAAAAAAACTAGAAGAAGGCTTCCCTGGGTGCTCAAGTTCAAGTCCTCTTTGGTTGCCCTGGGTTGTTACATCTGGGATGCCAGCAGACATCAGACTCCAGCTTCTTCAGCCTTGGACCTTAAACTTGTATCCTGGCTCCCTGTGGTGCCTCCAGGCCCTCAGGCTCAGAGTGGGGTTGTATATACCATTGATCCCTCTTGCTCTGGGTCCTCCAGTTTAGACTGAGCAGCCATTGCATCCCCCAGCCTGGCAGCGGCCATCCCAGGGCCATCTAACTTTTAATTGCAAATGACCTTTTGCAGTTACATAACTACTCCCCTCAACCCTCCCAGTCAACCCCCTACCCCAATAATCTCCACTTATGCTTGTTCTATTCCTTCAGGGATCACTGGCTAATCCAGCCACTGGAACCTGTACATCAATCAATATTCCATATGGGAAGGATAGATGTATGCCCTAACATGGCAGAAGAGGCCTATGTAGTTTACCTGTCTTCTCCTGAGATATTGGCTTTTGGGAGTCTTAGCAGAGACATATGGACACCAAATGAAACACTGCACCAACGGTGTTCTTTCACAGTGAAGACCAGCTTAAGTAGTTATCCTAGAACTTCACTAAAGCTGACTTTTCTCGTGGATCTAGACAGTAAGTATGTGTTGCTCTAACCAGGAAAGCTTACCACTAAAAGTGATGTCTCCCCATTTCTCCAATGTTTTGTTTTGTTTTGTTTTGTTCTGTTTTGTTCTGTTTTGTTTTGTATGAGACAGGATCTCACTGTACAGCTCTGGCTGTCCTGGAACTCACTATATAAACTAGGCTGGTCTTGAACACAGAGATCTGCTTGTCTCTGCCTCACAAATGCTGGGATTAAAGGTGTGCACCACCATACCCCACTACACTTCTTTAATTTTGTTAGAATCTAAAACCAGGCCCCTAATTCCTCCCCCACCCCTACCCCATGTTCTGGTTCAATTTTAGGGTGTCCTATGTGTCCTTGTCCCTGTACCCACTGAGAAATCGTCATTTTAGAAAAAAGAAGTACTGAGGTGTTCAGTTTGAGGTGTTAGTAAGAACAAGAGGCAAATGACTCTAAAGCAAGGAGCAGCAAGGAAGAGGTCACGTGGGCGAGCCATGGAAAGTCTAGGCATCGGAATGGGAGGAGAGAATCACCCGACAACACATGTAACTGCCGGGACACCTGGAACCCAGCCCTGCTTCCCCGCCGCCAGTTAATTGTATTACTTAACCAACCCACTTAACCTCCCAAGATTTTATCCCTTCTTCTATAAAAATAAGGATTCAATTTGATGGCCTTTAAAAAAAGTATTTTCCCCTCTAGTTCTAAAATTCATCTCCCAGAAGCCCCACCTTCTTTTAATAAATCCTATTTACTTGCAGGTGGTTAGACTATTAAGAGAAGCAAATTATTTAAATAACGTCTGACTTTTTGACTGGTCTGACTTGCATAATGGACTATATATGCATTTTTATATGTAATTTTTTGAGTAGTTATTTTTTAGGTACATCAATCAAGTAGCTAGTATTTATGGCATGGAGCTAATTAACTTCTAAAATGACATTTTCATTTGTACCTTCAGAGGGGATTTGAACTCAGATCTCGGCAATGGGAAGCAGCTGTACTAATAGCTCCAGTCCCAGTGAGCCCCCTAATTCTCCTAGCTTACCCTCACCATAAATGTGTGATTACTCGCAGGTTTATGGGGGTTCTCAGTTACTATGAAAACAAACCATTACCAGGAATTGGCATTTTTGATTTATTTTATTTATTTTATTTTTATAATATATACCCTAGTCTCCATATTCTCCATATGTTTGGGGGTCAGTTCCAGGTATTGTGGAACAATCAACACCTCACTTGCACCTCCTAAGGGAAATATGGGGAACAGGAAGATTCTGAAGGCTCAGTACTAGCTCATCCATATTTGAGGCTGGGAGAATCTGAGTACCTTGCTGGAGAAGATGAGAACCCAATGGAGCTGGTGGGAAGAAAGAGTGAAGACAGAGAACGATGTGATTGCTCTTTGGTAAGCTCCATGACGCAAATGCAAAACCTCACCCATTTGTAAGACCTAGCACCCTAGAGGTTAAAGACCTGGAAGTGGAAGGAGGGCCTGGCAAGTGGTTTATATTTACCAAACTCTCTCTTCTACTGGGAGGGCGCCTGGCATAAGGAAGACTAGAGAATTCTTGCCCCTTACTTATAAATCACCCTAAATGGGTGGGAGCTCTGAGACATCCATTAAAACACATGTGCTTCCAATGCAGAGGTCAGATCTGTGCTGACAGGACAGTCAAAGAAGACAACCCTCACTACCACACTGATGGCAAAGCAACCTATGGTCCATGCAGTTGAATGGACTCCTCAGGCTTTACCCTCTTCTAACTGGTCTTGGTACTCAGTCAAGGTCCAAGGTGTTGGGCCTTGTAGACTAGCATTTTTTGTTGACTTAGAATCAATTTATCTGCTAATAGTTAGTATGAATCTCCATAAATATGGAAGGAAGGAAGAATAAGAGGGGATGGGACAAGGGAAGAAAGGAAAGAAGGAGTTAGAGAAAGACTTTCACCATCCATCCTTAGAATCCCAAATTCCCTACTTTTGTGAGGACAGCTTTGCCACAAAGATCTCCATAAATTTTCTTGCTCCTCTCTCTTGTGACAAGGACATGTAGCCCAGGACATTCAGGATTTCCAGAAGAGCCTGAGTCTCTCACAATCACTCTCTTCAAGTTCCTGCTAACACAGAACACTCTTTTTATCTTATCTCGAATGGACGTGTTCACTTACCATATAAGACCCCAAGTATATACCCGTAGCCTGGAACTTCCCCTCGTAGCACCCCTGAGACGGATCTGCACATCAAAGTCTAAGAAATTAGACTTGAAGTTAAACAAACCAGATGTCTTCATTACAAGACACCACAGTGTAACAGGGGAGCCAGCGTCTTGGCATCAAAACTCTGTTATCTGATTCAACATCGCTGAGGAAGTCACTCAGTGATGGTGTCTTTGTCCTAAGCCTCGGCCCTCTTCCCTGCTTTCTGTAAGCTTCTTTCCATGGCCAGTTCCCAACCTCTTCCTGCAGATAGCTGTTTATTCCTTTCTTATGCAAAAATAGCCCCCCCCCCCCGTTTGTGTCCTCAGCTTCAAAGACATCTGGCTCACCTCAGCTTGATTCCTTTTTTAAAAAATATTTTACTTGTATTTATTTGTGCATAAGTGCGTGTCTGTGTCGGTGTGTGAGTACCCCCAGAGGCCAGAAGCAGGTGTCTGAGTCACAGGAACTGGAGCTACCAGTGGATGTGAGTTGCCTAACATAGGTCCTGGGAACACAACCTGGTTCTCCTGGGAGAGCAGCAAGCACTCGTAACTGCTGAGCCATGTTTCCAGCCCCTCACCTTAGCTTTATAAAAGCCCATTGAGTTGACTCTGGGACATGAGGATTATTTTACTTTGAACCGCAGTCTGGTTCTTAGGTATACCAAGCTTCCCTAGCAATCTTTATAAATCAGGGCAGATAATGTGAATCACTTGACAGATGGCATCCTTCTGATATGAATGCATGAGCGTCCTTGAAAAGTAGATTGTCAAGATTGTTTGCCTGGGAGTTTCTCTGGTTTTGGTGACAGTGTATAGTAATTCTAATTTGCCTAATAATCCTCTCAAAAGCATTCATACCCTTACACTCACAAATCTCCCTTTGTCTCTGTCTCTCTCTCTGTCTCTGTCTCAGACTCTCTCTCTTCTCTGTCTCTGTCTCTCTGTCTCTCTGTCTCTGTCTCTCTGTCTCTCTCTCTCTGTCTGTCTCTCTCTCTCTGTCTCTCTCTGTCTCTCTCTCTCTGTCTCTCTATCTCTCTCCCTCTCTCTCTCTCTGTCTCTCTCTCTGTCTCTCTCTCTCTCTCTCTCTCTCTTTCTGTCTTGCTTATAGATTCTTTTAAAATCACTCTGGGTCTGCAGAGCTAACACAGTCAGTTCAAGTGTTTTCTGTGCAAACATAAGGACCTGAGGTGAACCTCCGAATCTATGTAAAGAAAAGAAAACATCTTGGGGTGATACACCAATGTAATCTTAGTGCTAGTAAGGCAGAGACAAGAGGATCTCTGAGGCTCAGTAGCCAACCAGCCTAGGCTAATGTGTGAACTCTAAGTCCTAAGGGAAGCCTCTGTCTCAATAAAGCAGAATGGGTTTTCAAGATGGGGCAGCAATTAAAAGCGGGCACTGTTCTTGCTTGAATTCAGTTTCCAGCAATTATATCAAGCAGCACACAACTACCTGTAACTCCAACTCCAGGACTCCGGGGGATCCATTGGCTGTGGCCTCTCCTGAAACCTGCACTCACATGTAAATACACACACACACACACACACACACACACACACACACAGCCTTTTAAAATGTTTTTAAAAAGAATAGCATTGCTACTAGCAGAGACTAGAACCTAGAAACCTGCAAAGAAGATACCGACCACGAAGATGAGAAAAGCTGTGGCCAGGTGTGGAATGAGAAGATGCTCTGTCCCTGTGTGGTTCTTTCCTGAAATATTTCCAGGCTTCTAATCCACCCCTCTGAGGTTTTACAAAGTAGTCCATGTTGGAGTATAAAAACACAGCAAACCTCAGTCCCTTTTCAAGGTTTCTCCCAGAGAACTCCAGCTCTCCCAAATATCCCCCTCCATGAGTCACCATTACCCGCCATGAGACAGCGGCTTTGGAAAAAGATGCCCACAGACACTCCTTCACTGTATGGGACAGAGCCTCATGCAGCTTGTGGTGAGACCTTGGGTGCCAAATGTAACCAATCACAGGAGTCCCCATCTACAGAGGGCAGCATGTGTGTGAAGGATTATAGCCACTGACTGTCTTTAGGGCCAGAGACAGAGAAAACACTGAGACTTTAGGAAAGCCTTTTCCCACCCTGCCACCATTACACTGTGTGATGGTCTGGCATAAATTGGTGTACAGGACAACCCACTTGACATAGTCTAGAGTCACTTGGAGAAAGGGAACCTCAACTGAAGGTTGACTGTCTATGGTCTATGAGAGACTGTCTGCAGTGATGATTTATACGGGGAGGGGACACCCAGTCCACTGTGGGAGGCACCATCCCTCAGCAAGTTAAACCTTTGTGGTTTCTGTGTCAGTTGCCTGCTTGAGTTCCCATCCTTACTTCCGTCTGTGACATAGTATAAAAGTTAGGCTTAAATAAATCTTATCCTCCCGGGCTGCCTTTGATAAAAGTGTGTATGCTAACAACAGGAAAGCTAACTAGAACAGACATATTCCTGTACCATACATCATGGCCCCTCTTCCCAGTGGATCTGAAGCTGTGCATGTTGAGCTGCAGGACTGTCATACATATCAGCACAGTAAAATATTGTTAATTCTCTAGCTGCTGGAATCTCCAGGAGAAGAATGAAACAAAGACTACCTTGAAAACAGCTTCCACATTGCACAGCAACGTAATTTTTTTTTCCCAAATTCACCCTTCTGAAATACGCATATCAATTTTCTCATCACAAATTCTGTGATCCTTTCATTTTTTGGCCTCACCTGGGTTCTTAGGAAATCTTTGTCAGTGTTCTAGTCCAACAGCTGCCCCTCTCTTCAGGATCAGGAATCTTTCTACAAACAAGCATCTAGCTTTTTCTTCTTCTTCTTCTTCTTGTTTTGATGACCTCCTGTGCTTTATAATATAAAACGCAAAGTGTTAAATAGGTGCTCTTCACACTCACTGTTACGTGTATATTTACATTCCACTGCAGGGGCTAGAGAGAAGGCTCCACATTTAAGAGGACCCTGGCCCAGTTTCTATCACCCACATCAGGTGAATTACAACTGCTTGTAACTACAGCTTCAGGGGATCAGGCACCCTCTTCTGGCCTCCAGAGGTACCCGCACTCACATGCACAAACTCACCCTCAGATAAATTTATACATATAGTTAAAAATAAAAATATTTTAAAATGTATTAGACTGCACATCGTACTCCTCCTTCCAGAATGAGAGAATATCCTTTATTAGCAAGGTATCCAACATATTTTTCAATAAAACGAAAGCTTTTGTTTGTTGGTTTGTTTGTTTTTCAAGATAGGGTTTCTCGTGTAGCCATGGCTGTCCTGAAACTCACTCTGTAGACCAGGCTGGCCTCAAACTCAAAGGATCTGTCTGCCTGCCTCTGCTTCCTGTTTACTGGGATTAAAGATGAGCACCGCCACCAGCTGATGGTATTCAACTTTCAAAGGCTAACCCACATTTTTTCTCTTCAAGGTCAATTTAAAACCTTTAAATGTGTTTAAATATCCTTCTTTTCTGTTTCTTTTACTTTTTGTAACATTCATTTCTTTTAGTCTTTGTGTGTATGTTGGAGAGGAGAAACTCTGGGATTGTGCAGAGCAACCCAGGGGTGGAGATTAGAGAACAGCTTTCAGGAGTCTATTCTCTCTTTCCATCAAATGGGAGTTGTGGATTAAACTCAGGTCATCAGGCTTAGACTACCGAGCCAATCCACCTACCTAATATTTCTCCTATGTTAGTCTTCTTGTCTTCATAGTATATGCAACCAGTCATAATCTATTTTCATCTTGAGTAAATATCTGGACCCCAATAAATATACAATAAGGTTTTATGTTCCCATATACAATCTGGAGATCTAAGATCAGAATTCCAGTATTCTTTGTCTTTCCATAATGTATCTAAAGAATATCTACTAAGTATTTACCTAACAAGCTCATGATACATATAAGAGGAAAATAGCCAGAGAAAGGAATCATTTGGTAACATTAACTTAAGCTACAAGACTGTGGCTTACCCCTGGATAATGATCTGCTTTTACATACATGGAGAGAGATACAATGTATAAAATTTAGGGTCCAGAGACACATAGAATCCAGTACGTCAATCTGTGTCTTCTTCACTATATGCTGTTTAATTTTTTTTTTATTGAAAAAAAGTGAAGGCATTTTGAAATAGATCCTCTCTGTTTCTTTTGTCTTTCTTTTGTCTTTTCTAATTTCTATTTTGTTTCCCAAGTTGTTGTTGTTGCATCGCTGTTGCTATAGTTGCTGTTGTTGCCATTGCTGTTGTTGTTGTTGTCATTATTTATTGTTGCTAACTCAATATTGTTGTTAAGCTGGTGGAATTCCAGCTTGTGATTTTTAAATTCATCCCTTTATTGAGAACAATCATGGCCAGGAAGTCCTTGGCACCTACTCTTCTCATAGCCACCATGGTGGATGTTTCTGTCTCCTTTTTCCAGTCCCCATAATTAGAGAAGTTGACACCATGTGAAAATTTAGTTATTTAAATAAGTATTTTCCCAATGTCTTCTTATTAACTGTAGCATTCAACTATTTTAATAGTGTTGCTCTTCTTCATTTTGTACCTCAAACTCTGGACTCATGTTTCTTGTGTCTACACAGCATCTTGTTCTTTAGGGACAATTACAATGCTTAACAGTCCTATAAGAGTTTTCAAGTTGAAATGCTTCTTACCATTTCCTGCATTAAAGAAAGCACTAGATACAGAAAGGCTACAATCAGTTCTCTCTGGCACTTTAAACTTTAAATCTCCTCAGCATGTATGTTCACTGTATTCTCCTGCCCAGTGCCATTAGAACCCTGCATCAATATCACTTCCCTCCAGTAGCATGCTATCCTCTGTCTGACTTTTCCTCTGCCACTTCCCAGTTTATTATCTTGCTCCTGGGTACTCTGCAACTTCACTGTTACCACATCTAGACATAATACTTAATGCTGGTAAAGGGGTAAGATGCTTAGAGTTGTTTAGCTGGTTTCTATCAGGTAGATTAGCCATCTCAAGGACCAAACACTTACTAGATGTTACTTTAAAGACAATATGGGATGATAGATAATAACATGGTCCTAATATTAGCAGACATAAGCTGATGCTATTTTCGGAGTTCAGAAACCTCTCTGGATATGTGTCCATATCTGTGATGCGCAGGGCAATAGAAGGATCCTACTAAATATTTTTCAGTTGCAAGAGTGTGTGCTAGGAACTAAGTGTCTGGAAACGTAAAGGGCTTTTACACGATACATTACTCCTCCTCAAAATAATATTGAATCTTGGCTGGAGAGATGGCTCATTGAGTCAAGTCTTTGTCATGTAAGTGTGCCTGAGATCCCCAGAGTCTGTGTAAAACCAGATTGGTAACACCAATCTGTAACACCCCTTCTCCTGTGCTGAGAGAGGAAATCAAGACTTCAGAAACCTAGAAGCTTGTATAGGCCAGCAAGTTTGGTGTGCACTGCCGCAAACAGCGAGAAATCCTGTCTCAAATGAGCTGGCGGGTGAAGATCAACACCAGAGGTTGTCCTCTGACCTCCATGTGCATGCTGTGATATACATATGCCGGCATGCAGGCACATGTACACGCACAGGCAGATGCACACACTAATGAGATTTTAACAGGATCATTTTATATCCAAACTTTCCCAGTGCCATTGCTGCTTAGGAGAGCTATTTCATTTAGGAAATTTCTAGAAATCTCATGTCTCTCAACTTCCTTCACCCATGCTCCTTCTCCCAGAAGTTGTACTTTTCTTAAAGCGCGGGATGGAGGAAAAAAAATAGGACACACATGTGCAAGAATGTAGTTCAGTGTCTTTTCTCAGAGCTAAGGTATAGGTCAGAGAATTAAAGGATCCCATTTGAGATATTTTATATTTTCAATCGTTTGCCAAAAGGATACTTAAAACATTCACAAAGGGAATTCTCGGAAGCTGAAAGGTTTCCCAGTCCAGAAAGGCCTAGGAGCCCTCTGAATTAAAGCTTCCGACTGCACGCACAGGGCTGCCCTTGATTAAAAACAAATGGAACATGTGCTACAGAGTATGGGTTTTCTTGATTTATGGTTTGGAAAATTAAGTTACTATTACTTATGAGGCTTGGAAGCAAAGGCCCAATGCAATAGCTAATTGAGGGTCGAGAAGGGGGATCCGCCAAAATTGGGAAAATATATTTTAGAGAATAGCTGAGTGAAGACATCAGGGTATGTAATTAAATGGCTTTTTAAAAAAGTCACACACTCAACAATTTCTTATATGAAACTATTGGAATGTGTTGCTTTATTGGCCTAGCTTCCCCCATTGGCTCCATGGGGCTGGGTAGCTCTTGAGGTAGCCTTCACTGTTGACTGGCTGTGGCCACCATAAAAGCTGCATCACCAGATGTCTTGGGTATCCTGCATTTGTTTAGGAGGCAAAACTCTATTTATTGATCTCCAATAATTAAAGGTGATTAAAAATTCAAGCAACAGCTAGGTTTTAGAGAGTTACTTAGGGGTCTTCTCCTTACCAAACAAACTCCCACTCAGTTATAAGGACGAAGCTTGTTTTCTTAGGGGTCAGGGACCAGGAAGTTCTTGTAAGGAAGGGTAGGATGTTAGAGGGTGTATAAATGGGGGCAGGGGAGAAGAGGGAAATGGCAGAAAGTCTCCTTGCCATAGACCCCAAGTCTATCATAAATCTATACTTTAAGTGTCTCTGAGAATTTCAAGCTAGAGAAGATAAAAGTCCATCCTCTCATATAATGTAGCCATAAGTATATGATTGATGATGGACATAGGGACACTGGGTTGTTTGTTGGACAATCACATACTGGATTTGGTGACATCTGTTAAAGAAGCCACTAAGCAATCTGTTAAATTGAAGTGTCATGATGCATCCCCATAATAAACTTTAATAGGAAATAATAAAGATAAAATATGCTTCTCTAATCATTAAACCTGGCTCCCTAAGGAAGAATGAGTATAGAATTAATTACAATAGAAGGGTCATTTTCTAGTGAAGAATAATTTCACTCCTGAAGTCACTAAAAGAATGTTTCGGCTTTTCTATTTAACATAATTGGTTCAATAGTTGAGCCTCTCGTCAAGGGCTTATTTTGTCTCCTGGGGGAACATTTGGCAAAGTTTGGAGACAGTCTGGTTGTCACAAATGGTGAACAGTTGCTACTGGTAGGAGGGGTTAGAATAACCATCCTATAACGATAGGATGCCTCCCATGACCATCCTTCCTTCATTCCCAGGAAAAAGCTATTCAACCTAAAATGCCAGGGGTGCATGGAGAATCCTCCTGCACAGTCTTTCCCTAATTAATTACACAGCTCATTAACTCACTAAGTGGCAACTCATTCACATCTTGGCAGCTCCCAATGTGAAGTGTTTCCTACGGATTCCATTAAATGGATTCTATAAAGATCAATTTATATACTTTTGAGGGTGGAGAAGAGCTTTCTTTCTTTCCCAAATGACTGTAGTTAGAGGTGTCTCCTGTACATACAAAGTTCTTGGGAACCCATTTGTTGCTGAAGATGAGATAAAGTTGTATAGGTTTATACAAAATAATGATAAAACGAAAGACTAGCATCTTTAACATCCAGAAGGGCAAACTTTCTAAAAACATGGGCTGGTGTTCACCATAATCAAATCTCTGCAAAGACTTCCTGAAGAACATTTTGTTTTTCTTTAGTTTTTACTTTTAAAACGGGGTCTTGCTGTGTAGTTAAGGCTTGCAATCCCCTGCCTCAGTCTCCTAAGTAATGAGGTAACCCTCAGTCCTGGGTGACAGGTTTTTCTTTTCTTTAATCAGTTAGTTGAACTATATAAGGATGTGGCATATTAAGAATTTCTGTGATTACTTAAAATATATCAAGCTAAGTCTTTCAAGTTGCCATAATTTCTAATAAACTTTTGTTATCAAGGTGAAAATTCCTTCCCAAAGAAACTAGACTTTCATCTTACCCTAATTAGAAAAATCATTGCACTTGCTACTTTTATTTCTCAGTGCCGGGACCCCTCCGCAAGCCAGACTAGCATCCTCACCCTAAGTTATACCCAAGCCTGGGAATGAGTTTTAAAAGATCATCTGCTTCTTAAATATAAACTTAATTGAAGGAAATGATAGGTTGATAGCATTTTTCATCACAATCTGGCTCTCTTCCCATGAAATGCTCTTCTCCAGGGAAACATCTATGAGACTTTCAAGGGAGTATTATTCCAAAGTAACTTCTCCTGTTACCAAGAGATTCTGGTCCCAGAGAACCCCTGTTTCCCAATCAATCAGTAGTAAAAATGAAGCCTTCTCCAAAACTATGTAGCCAGGGGTCACCACACCAGCTCATTAGGGCTGTCAGGAACCCCAAGAGACCACAGAGAATCAAAGCACATGGCTAATGAACCCTATGGTCACAGTTCCTCCCATGCTTGCTCCAAGATTTTCTCATACTGGCTACTAGTCTTCAGGTCTCTTACTTTCTGGGTGTTCTAGACATGAACGTGGAAGAAGGTAAGGATTAAGGGAAAAACCACAGCGACTCTGCAAAAAAGAAAAAGATCTAGACTCCAACCAAGGAAACCAATATCTAGAGACAGATGATCTGAGATAGACATGCCTAGAATCTCTCAGCAGAAATAGAGGCATCAGGCATCACATAGGCTTGCCTACATTTGTGAAAACATACCTCCAAACACTGTCATTCTTCATTATCTCTTTTTCAATTGTTGATTCCAGGCTAACATGTGTGTGTACATTTGTGCATATATGTATATAATGTTATATTATATATTATATACCAGATATCATATTATATATTATTTGTTTTATATTTTATATCATAATATATTGTATATTACACATTACATATTATATATTACACATTATATTTTATATATTACACATTATACATTATATATTACACATTATAAATTATATATTATATATCATATATTATACATTATATGATATATCACACATTATAATACATTACATATTATACTACATTATCTATTATCTATTAATCAGACCTGGTCCCAGTGATCTACTTCATCATTTAAGGCCCTACCTCTTAAAGGTCCACAACCTCTCTCAAAACAGCAGCATATCAACTGGGGACCAAGTCCTCAAACCCATGAGCATATGGGGACATTTCACAATCATACCACAAGGGTGAAATTGACCTAGATTCCTCTACACCATCCACAGTCTTGGGGTTATAAGAAGAGATGAAATCAAAGCAGAGTCCAGGGCTTGGGCATGCCTCAGTGATAAAGTGCTTTGCCTGGTGTGTGTGAGGCCCTGGACTCGATTGCCAACACCACCAAAGAAACGAAAAAGGAAGAGGTAGGCTTTGTGACTCACATCATGCTTAGCCATCAGCTGCCGATCCATTTAGCACCTATAGTTCCATATGTTCAGGATTCCTGACCTTACACTCTGCAGCAAAATAGGGAGAGCAAACCTATTAGGAAAGATAATCAAAGCAGAAGAAGACATAAACATGTGGCTGCATGGAAAAATAGAGAATGACAACCTCAGAGCTGGGAGCTGAAAGCTTGTCTTATGGAGACCCTGTAAGTTAAATACATGCCACTGAATTTAAGACGTTTAAGGCATGAACTCTGCTGGCCAACATGGTCCTCATTCTTCTACTATATGCATGGCCACTACAAAGACAAAGTGACCTCTGGGGACACCTGCAGAATTCACACTCTGCAGGGAATCTGCAGGAAAAGAAGATGAGGTATCTGAGGTGGCTAACTTTGACTCTCCATTAGCCACAGTGAGGAGTGGAAGACCCCACAGAAAACTAAGAATGTTTTTGACCTCTGCCCTCCTGCCCCTTCCCACCTGTGGTAGTCTGGAGAGCTGGTGCCAGGGTCATGAGAGCAGGTGAGCTGGCCTTGCGCCACACTTGCTGCAGTACTTGGGAGAATGGGCCCTGTACTTCACTTGGGTAGCACAGCAGAGCTGGTCCTGGTGGAGGGGGCTCTGGTGAGCCAGCACAGTGTGCATAAATTCATATCTAACATGAGCTGGAGTGGGTTTGGTGGGAGAGGGTGCCCTCCCATCCACCTTCTGCCCTACTATCTGCTGGAGCAGGAAGAGCTGGCCTAGAGGTCATAAGGCCCTGCACCTTACCTGGGCAACACAGTAGAGCTGGCCCTGCTGTCAAAGCTGGGGTGAGCTGCCTCAGGGCATGAGAGAGCTGATCCTGCCTCCTGCCGATGGCAGCATTGGGTGGCTCAGCTGCATGGAGACCTCATCCAGGTGGTGTGGATATGGAAGTGCCAGAGGACTGACAAACTCAGCTTCCACCCAAGCCCAGATCCAGGGCTCCAAATTGGCCCAGAAATCTGTATCATCTACAAATGGTTGGAGCATGTGAAAGGGCCAGTCCTGCTGATCCAAAGCTGCAGGATCTCCATGACCCAGGGCACCAACAGGATAATCAGGGGGAATCCTGGTGAGGAGTCAATATTGATGATGTGACAAAAGCAAGAGACCTGGAACCAATGCATGAACATTTGCAAGAGAAGATGTGTGGACAGACAGGGAAACTGTAGGACACACTGTGACACACTACAGCTTCCATGGCAAGAAGTAGTCTATGCTTTGTTTTGTTTAATTTAATTTTTTTTTTGGTTGTGTATTTTTAAAATATTCTTGGTGGGGAGGTTGCAAGGGCTGAGGATGCACGGTGATCAGGAGATGAGTTCAACTCAGGTGAATGATACGCAACTCACAAAGAATCAACAAAAGCTTTTTTAAAAAGTAAAATCTTTCTAAATTTTTAAAAGAATTCTTTGAATAGAAGGGAGGTATAAATGTTTTGCTCCTTGTGGAGAAATCACATGGCACTCAAAATTCCTAACTTTCAGAAAAAGGCTAATTACAGCTAATATTAAATTATTTACACACATATCATTTTTGTTTTTGTGTGATGGTAATATCCCACAAGCCTCTGGTTTTGCTATTCCTTTGTAATATAAGACAGAATGGAAAGACAAAAGTTAGAATATCCAAGTGAATTTGAATCCCATGTACACAATGAAAAAATTTAAATGTATCAAACATTGCAGAGGACATATATATTTTTAAAGTGATTTATTTGAAATTTTAAAATAACTTTCTTTTCCCACATTTTTATTTGTTAAGTCAACAGTTCCAATATCCTCCATTCTTGAAAGGACCTCAAAGCTCCCCTGAACCTTTATGGGATGTGCAACTTCAAAGTTATTAGTTGCTTCTAGAGAGCCAGAAGAATGAACACACAATGGCTATATATATTTTTTTTTTTTAGCCCACACATCTCTCCCTGTTCAGCACCTACCCCTTCTCCACCCTCTGACATCAGTCCTTAAGAACATCCCACTCTGTGACCTTGGGTTACTCTCTGAGGAAGCCTGGGAGCAGGTCAGAGAGAGAATGGGTTGTTGGACAGGTCACCCTGGGAATCTGGAGGCTGAGTGGGAGAAGGCAGGTAGGAAGAGAGACCTTGAATGGTCAAAGCACATCAGCACACTGCTAATGGGAACACAGTGATGAGCAGGCTACTGTAATGCAGAGAAATGTAGCCATAAACCGTGAAGATCGTCTTGCTTCACCCACAGCTTCCTACAAAGGGAAGCTCCTGGGAGTCCATTCTTCAAGGAGCACTTTGATTGTACTACAAGCAAGTTGGCTCCTTTAGATCAAGTTTTTTTGTAAGAATAATGGTATCTCCCCCACCCCTGTCCAGGAGCACACATTACCAATCTCAGGACTCAGACGCTAGCAGCATCCCATGCTCTGTTAGAGCAACTATTCCCATCCTTGCCTGCAGTCATGGTCCTAGAAAAAGAGCCTATTTCAGGGTGGATGGAGGATTGCTTGAATGTCCCAAAGGCAGGCTGACTGCAGCTTCTTGGTAGGTCTTTCTTTGTCTGTTTCTCTATATCTATATCTATATCTATATCTATATCTATATCTATATCTATATCTATGCCTATGCCTATGCCTATGCCTATGCCTATGCCTATACCTATATCTATATCTATATCTATACCTATACCTATATCTTATCTATGTCTATGTCTATATCTATATCTATATCTATATCTATATCTATACCTATATCTTATCTATGTCTATGTCTATATCTATATCTATATCTATACCTATATCTATATCAATATCTATACCTATATCTTATCTATGTCTATGTCTATGTCTATATCTATATCTATATCTATGTCTCTGACTCTCTCTCTCTCTGTATGTGTGTGTGAGAGAGATAGAAAGAAAGAAGGAAAGAAAGAAAGGAAGGAAGGGAGGAAGAGAGAAAGAAAGAGAGAAGAATGAAAGAATGAAAGAAAGAAAGAAAGAAAGAAAGAAAGAAAGAAAGAAAGAAAGAAAGAAAGAAAGAGTGTCTATCTCTTCATGTATTCATGAATGTGTAGGTATACATATGTATTGGTATTGGGGCTGGTGCCCAGGCATATATATGAACACAGGAGTCCACAGGTGTTTTCCTCAGCTATTAACCAGCTGTTATTTTGGACACAGGGCATCTCAGCAGCCTAGAACTCACCAAGTAGGCCTAGGCTAGCTTAACAGCAAGCCCCATGGACCTGCCTCCACTGTTCTGGAACAACACTCTGCCCAGCCTTTAAAAAATAATATCCAGTTCTGAGGAACAAAATCAGACTGTCATGCCTTGCAAGCAAATGCTTTCCTGACTGAGCCATCTCCACAGCCTCTGCTCTGCATTTCCGAACATATTTTATCTGTTGCTGCACATTCACACAAATGGCCTGTCTTCTCCCTGTGTCCTTCAGGATTCAGAGACAAGATCAGACGTGTTCCTCAGGCAAGGACAGATTGGCCATCTTGGTGTCTGAATTAGTGTTCACCCCATGTTGAAGAAAACGCCATGTCCGGGAATCCGAAAGAGAGCCATATTCATGCCTCCCACCACCCATCAACACCAGGAAACCAGAACATCTGCTGGGAGGGATGAGTGTTCCCACTTGGGACGCCAGAAGCAAACTTAAGGTTCCTAAGTATGGAGTCAGCAGTTTCATGTAGCTCATTCAGAGAGTAATGAATGGGGTGGGGATGGCATTTCCTGGAGTCTTGATGTCACAGGAATACCTTTTCACGAGTCCTCCCACTCTTTGTCTAAGAACTTTATTACTCCCCCCTGCCAAAGAGGCCCCACAGTCCAACAGAGAGGTGTTGTTCTAAGCCAAACACATTGACTCCCAGACTCTGCACTGTGACCTCAGATGAGCCATATAAAGTCTCAAGACTATTTCACCACCAATAAAGCAGGAAGAATTCTGCCAGCACCTCCCAACCTCCGAGGGTTATTTTAAGAGCCAAAATGTTGGGATCATTAGCTTAAATGTGTTGAGACATAAACACGGATGCGTTTGGGGGCATCATTCTGACAAGAGTGTGAACAGCCATTGACTATGTCACTGGGCACCTGACCTCTAATCTTCCATAGTCACAGTCCTTCCCTGTCTATAATAGGTGTGTTTCAATTTTCTCTTGACTTCTGCCTGCCTGGAGAGTTCTTGCCCTGTAGCCCCAAGGCTACTTTCCCCAACTCCTTCACGAATTTCTCAAATACCAACTTCTCCATCTCAGCTTCACTTCTTTCATGGACTTTTTTTTTTTAAACTTCCATGACATTCTATACCACCCACAGCATCCTTAAACTCTAGGCATGGTTGTATGTATTTTGCCATAGAATTTCTTTCTAACATATGATTATTTACACTTGCTAGAATTACATACTATGCATTAAACTGAAATGATATGTTGTATATAGAATTCATTGCCTGCTTTTATTGCATAAGGAAATAAATATCTTTCTATTTTGTTTATTAAAATACTCCAGTCTTCTTTAGGAGAGGGTCTAGCACAGATGTTTAAGAAATCAGGCAATGAAGGAAAAAAACCTGTGAATGTTCCTCATGCTTAACTAGACTAATTCCATGTCCTTCGTTGAGAATGCAAGATCATTCACAATCTAGTATAATCTACATTCTAATATAATCTTATTCTACTCCATGTTTTGTTTCCTGCATTAATAAATATGCACTCTAGCTTACCTGAGTTTCCAGTAATATTAAATGTCTTACAAACTATGTCAACTTTCTCTGCCCTGTTTCTTTTGCTCTGAATCTTCACCCTCTAGGCATTGTCATTTAAAATTCTTCCCATGTCAGTTTCCTTAGTAAGCCCTTCTCAGTTTTCAAACAGGGTTGTAACTCCCATACCCCCTTAAACCTTGCATATGGCATATGATTCTAGCACATCTCTTACATTTTTGAGTTTCATAAAATATAATTGTATCATTCCCCCCTCCTTTCCCTCCCTCTGAACCCTTCTATGTATCCTATGCTCAAGCCTTTCAAGTTCATGGCCTCTTTTTCATGATATATATATCATAAATATATATATATCATGAATATATATATACATATACATATATTTTCATGAGAGAGAGAGAGACAGAGAGAGAGAGAGAAATGGGCCCATTTAGTCCTTGTATGAGTGTGATTCCTGTGTTGAGCAACTGTATTAGATAACCAATCAAGGACTCATTCCGAAGGACAACTAACACTTCTGCTCTCAATAGTCCTTAACTGCCTGTAGTACTTTATCTACAGGCAGATGAGGCCTGAGGTCATTGTAGTTAATTAGAAGCTGAGTGGATCTGCTAAAGATGCCATGACAAATGCTATCTGATTTAAACAACTGGAATTCATTCTCTCACAATTGTGAGGCTATAGTCTGAGATGGGTTCTTTATTCCAAGGCCAGCTTTCTTGACATATAGTGCTCAGAAAGGACAGGTAACCCACTAGTTCCTTTGACCTCAGGCCATCTTCCCTCTGTGCATGTCTAAATCTGGAGTAGCATCCTTTCTGCCTCACTTGCCCCTTTATGTATACAACTTCCAAATGAAGCCATTCTAAGCTGCTGAATGTTTGGGCTTTGATGAATGGATTTGAGAAGGGGATAGAGTTCAGCCTGCAACAGAGCCTGTTATACCATACCAATATGTATTTTATCCTTGGTCTCAGTTTCAGGCCTAGTTATTTCTGAAACACTGAGGGGAACCTCCTAGAAAGCCAGTTGCATGTGGTCTAGTTACCCTCCCATGTAGCTCTTTGCACCCCTCTCCGATCTGCACAGCCTGTGGCCTGGCCTTGCTTCAGTGTGTTCCCTCAAATAAGTCTCCCTTCAGTTAATTCAGGAAATGTTTGTGCTCCAAGTGATTTATGAAAATGAGAATAGATTAGCTCTGTCACCACTGGCAACAAACAAACACCCGGGTTCCTTTCAATGAGTGAGCCCTTGACAACAGGTGTTCAGGAGTTAAGACCACTGGCTGCTTTTCCAGAGGAACCACATGGCTGTTAACATTCAGCTGTCACTCAAGTTTTAGAGGATCCTATGCTCTCTTCTGGCCTCTGCCGGCATCAGGCATGCACATGGTGCACAAACATACATACCTGTAGGATAATAATAATAATTGATGATGATGACGATGATGATGATAACAGATTATTACCTCTCAAATATTTAGAACTGTACATCTCAGTCAAAATGTGAAATAGCAACATCAAACAGAGGATTCATACCTGACAAATCTCTCACTGCAAGACTGCTAGAAATGCTAAGTGGTTCACAATGTAGATGCTACAATCCTTCAAGGCACCATCCATTTCTGGAAGGTGGGTCACATTGATCACACATACCAGAGATCATATCTATGGGACTTCAATTGTGTGCTCTCTAGAACTTACAGACTTGTGGTTCCCAATTCTCTGTTCCTGAGACAAACTCCCAGCTCCTCTCTAAGACGGATGCCACTGGAATGAGTGAAAGGGTAGAAACATGAAGATCACTGAGACGTCTGTGCTTATGCAATAGTGTCATTGGGCTGATAACACTAAAAAACCAAGAGTATTCAAAGTGTGGGCCAAGGAGATGGCTCAGTGGAGAAGTCAACTGCTCAATAAAACAAACAAACAAACAAACAAAACAGAACCAAAGTTTGGGTTCTAAGGACCCCATGAAAAGTCAGACATGGCAGTAAGTGTCTGTAATCCCAGCATACCAATGTGAAGACGGGAAACAAATGAATCCCTAGAAAATTCTGGGGCAGTTAGTCTGGCATACACAAACACAATCATGATCAACATAAAGCCCCATGACAAATAATGTGTAAGACAAGAATCAAGAGCTGAGGCTGTCCTCTGACGTCTTCATGTTCACTGTGGTCCATGCACACGCCTCACACACTGACAGCTATATGTAAGACTAAGATGTAAGGCTTCCAGGAAAAGGGCTGAAGTGAATTTAAACTTGGACCCCATTCTTCTAGCTATAGAATAGTGTTGGGAAAGGAAGAGAGAATCTGAGTAACCAACATATCATATTAGACCTTCCAGACCCACAACTGTAAGAAAAAAATGGCAAGAAAAAGAAAATGAAAATGATGCTTGAGGTTGGTCAATAACCTTTGGGGAACTTCTGCATCCAAACCCTCCTAGTTCATAAATTGACTGTTTTAGTGAGCACTTGGACTGGACAGAGAACAAGTCAGTGTACCTATTTTCTGTAGAAGGATTAAAAGAAAACATCTATGATATATCATTCCACTGGGTAACATGAGCTTGGCCAAAGTTCTCTTCTATTCCAATTTGACTCCTACGTTGGAAGCAGACACACATGGAATAGTCATCAAGAGGCTCCATGGTGCCAACACCCATGTGGCACTGTGACAGTGGAAGCTTGCCAGTAAAACAAGAGTACCCTTATATCACACACTCTCATCTGCTACCATCTTATAAGGAGTGAGATACTGTAGAGAAAAACCTCTTGTGCAATGTATGGAAGTATCACCTGTCCATCATTTGCTCTTGGCCTATTAGCTTAGGCCAGGAAATAGGAAGGTGGGAGTTCTGGGACAGAGAGAGGATTTCTGGAATAGAGTCAGGTGCAGGAAGGATTTACCTTGAAAGTTGATGGACAGTCGTATGAAGGAGAGGTAACTAGCCACATGGCATGACTTAGACTAGTTTAAATGGGATTATTGAGTTATAAGCTGGTAGAAATGAGCCAAAGCTGTGGCCTAGTCATTTATTCATATATAAAGAGTCTCAGAGTCATTATTTTGGGGAATCTTGGTGCAGGTGGAAAAGCCTATGGTTACAAGACATAAGTTGGAACATCCATCAAGATTTTGAACACATAGTGATACACAGAAGGAAATTGACTACTCTCCCCTCCCAGAGGGTTTTCTATGGTATTTAAGTAATCTGAGCCTGAGGGGTAGGTCAATGAATTTATTCTAGATGAAGAAATTTTCTAAGTACCTCCATAGAAAATCCCAGGAGCTGTTGATGCAAACACTGCATAATTGTCCCTGGAAAAACCTGTCACCATTTGTCCTGGGTCGTACATCCTCTGCCTATAGAAGGGAGTCAGTAGCACCGAAACCACCTGGCCATCTGTTCTGAAGCTGGGTCAGACTGTAGTGGAGTCTGTTTGTTTAGGGACTTACAGAGCAGGGGATGTTGGATTTCTCCTGTCCTTTCAGTAAGTCTCATCCAGGTCTAAGTCTCTTGGGCAAATTGCTTATTAAAGAGCTGTCCCACTGAGGCTCTCAGAAACAAAGAGACCCAAAGAATCTAAGTTAGAAATCTATGAATGGAAGCATGCTGACTGGTCAACACCAAATGATTAACCACAGAGTTACAGAAGTGTTGAAAATTTGCATGTAATTTCTTTGAATTTGCATAGTATTTCTACATTATTTATGATACAGCATGTTCATATGCTTGGTTCCTATTTAGTGTCCTATTCCACATTAAATATCCCCCTTTAAAAATGCAGGTATTAAAAGCATCATACCTACGTGGTAGTGTTACTGTAGAATATTCTAGAAAATTTGTATTTGGAGCCAAGCAGGAAGAAGCTTAGCACTTAGGGATGTGTCCTTGGAGACTTCACCTTGTCCTAGATCTTTCTCTAGTTTTCTCTGCTTCCTGTCCACCATGAAGCAAATAGCCTCTACCACATGTTTCTGCTACCAAGAGGTACTAGCTCACTGTAGCCCAAAACCAATGGAATTACAGACTAGGAGCTGAACATTATGAAACCATGTGCAAATCAAAATAATCTCCCCTTCCTGTGTTTGTTAGGTAGGTGACCATAATTTTGAGAAAGTCTGGGTAACATAGTGCTGAATGCATCCTATTATGTGGGGCATGTTATGTTTTGGTTGATCTAGTCACCAATCATGGTCATTCAGAAGCTTTAATTTATTTCTTGGCTATTTGGAGTAATGCTACCATATTCACATACAAACTTTGTATAGATAACTGTTCTCATTTGTCCTGTGTATATATCTAAAGGTGAAATCATTCAATCAGTAGCAAATGTATATTTAAAAGACAATGATAACATGTTTTTCCTAAAGGCTGGATCATTACAGCTCCCTTCACCCCTACCCATGATGATTTCTTACATTTCTCATACTCCCTAGCATTTATCATCTGTCTTTATTACACAGGCAAGAGTTTTAAAGCTCATAATGCCTCTGGAATTGTTTGTAACTAAATGATATTCTTCATACGAATAAATTCATGTAGTAAGAAATAAACACTGTTCCTGGTAATGTAAGACGGTTCAGTAGGTGAAGGAGCTTGCCACCAAGCCTGCCAACCTGAGTTTGATTCCTGGAATCTATGAGATAGAAGGAAAGAGTCAACTGCAACAACTTGTCTCTGGCCTCCACACATACTCTATGATATCCATGTGCACAAGGACAGTTGCAAATAAATGTTAAAAAAACACAAGTGATAAGTTATTGTAACCGTGTGCAAACTTAAAGATCTCTCAGAATTCATTTAATTCATTAATTCCATCAATGAGTCAAAATTACTGTTCCCTAATTACAGTCATTTACTTTATCATTTTGCTTATTTATATTTATATGTCTACTTGCGTGTGTGTGTGGGTATAGACATTTTGATTATTTATATCAAAATATATATAATAATATATAATATAGCCTTATTCATAATAATATAGCCTTAAATATAAATAATAAAATAATATAGCCTTATTTATGTATCTGTGTGTGGGTATAGATATGTATGGTGCTGAAGGAGGCCAGAGATGTCTGATCCCTGGAGATAGACCTCCAGGTAGTTGTGAGCCACACAACATGGGTGCTAGGAACCAGAGCTTGAGTCCTCTGCCAAGACAACAAGAGCTCTTAACCACTGCCCCATCTCTCCAATCCCTTCTTTACCATTCAAAATTAGCTATTCAAAATTAGCTTGGCTCACCTCTTCATTAGTTGGTGGCCTATTGTACCATAATGTAAAACTTCTATTTTCTGCCAAAAAGAGAAAAAGAAAAGATAACCAAGACTTCACTTGGAGCCTGGGCTGAATATGTATACGCCCATATATATGTACATGTACATATACATACACACGCACAAGTGTGTGTGTGTGTGTGTGTGTGTGTGTGTGAATTTCTTGTAGACAAAAGATTATTTTTCAAAAGACAAATAATTAGGACCTACATGCATTAGGCACATAGTAAAACCTTGCTGAGCTATTTCTTAAAGTGTACCATTTTGGAGAGAGCTTTGGGATATATGAAATTTAAAGGAAAGACAAACTTTCCAATAGATAAGGTGTGTTTATGCATGTTAGGGATGCTGTTCCTCATTTAAGCCATATGGAAAAGCACCAAATGTGACAGATTTAAGTACGGGTTAAGTGATACTCTTTCTTTGAAGACACTGGATGGTGTTTTTCTCAGATGTATAATGCCCACCATTGGCCAACCAGGAGTAGTAGTATTAGTGGCCAACTCTAGTGCACAGTTCATTCAACCGTACTCCAGGCATTCCACCTCCCAGAACTACTCATTTAGGTAATGCTTTTCTCATAGCATCACACAACTAAGGATACTGAAATCATCCAGTCTAGGAGAATTCTCCTAGATCCCAAAAGAGCATGCAAGCTCAGGTACAAGACCTTCATGATGGCAGCAGATGCTTTAGCCAAGCCCACACAACATCCCACCTCCCAGAACTACCCACTCAGGTAGTTGCCACACAACCTAAATTACGAGAAATGGGTGGCAACAGATGTAGACACTAAGAGAGGAAGAATCACGTGATAAATTAGAAATGAGACCACAGACTCTTGAAAAGTGAGAAAGCTGAACAGAGAGCTGTTAACACTCCAGGTTCATGATGTCATTAGTCACACTATTAGGCTTGATGAATGAGAAATTGTTCCAACAAAGGAGTAATATTAGATAGTTCATGTGTATGTATGTGTGTATACATATATATCATATAATACATATGTATGTGGATGTTAACTTCTGAGAGTGATAAATACAAATAAAGATTCTGCTGGTTTTGTTCATATAGACTGTGAAGATGACATGTGGTTTCCCAGAGCCAACTTATGGAGAGCTTAGAAGTTCTGTTTTAAGAAAATGTTCCTTCTTGATTGGCAGGATCACTGGTTCAATGTTTGAGAATACAGAGACAGTCACTGGTAACACTTGTCATTTCCAAGTTCCAGTCTAGAGGTTGACCTGGAGGAACTTCTAAAGGTCTTTCAACTTATTCATCTCTTGTCATGGGGAAGAGCTTACCTGAGAGTCCCATGAAAGTTCATCCTGCCATTTCTACCAGTGACATTGGAAATAAAAGGAAGGGCAAGGAGTTATGGTGACATACTCCTGTCATCCCAGCACTTGGGAGGTAGAAGCAGGAAGATCAGGAGTTCAAAGCCATCCCTTGCTACATTATAAGTTGCAGACCAGCATGAGCTATATAAAATCCTGCCTCAAAAGAAAAACAAGCAAACAAATAAGTGAGAGGGAAGGAGAGAGCAGTTGTTTCAATGCAACATCCAAAAATATATGCAGTATTGGAAACATAATAGTACTAAGAGAATTATTCACTATTAATCCAAAATTCAAATAGAGTTTCTTGAATCTTGTCCAGCTATTCTGTTATGCAAGGTTGCTCCTCCTTTATATCCCTGGTTTGATTTGTCTGTGAGCATCTTTCATATGCTTGATCTATATTCCAATATGAGGTTATTTCAGAGCCAGGAGAAAGTATAGGGTGTCTGATGGTCTTTGAATGAGAGGAGAGATAGATTACTAACAGAAGCCATCTCTTCACCTCTTACATAAAAGGTTCAACTGAGAGTTAAAAATCAATTGTCAGTGAGACTTTATGTCCATGAGCAATGATCAGAATGTTAACACACAGACCAAGGAGAATAAAGCACTTGTCACATGAACTTGATGACTTCAGTTTGGATTCCCAGAACCCAGGAATAGCTGAATGGAGTAACATACCATCTGCAATCCCTGCGTATCTCTATGGGGGAAATGGGCAATAGAGACTAGAGAAGCTAGAGGTTCACAAGTTCAGCTGGCTGGTTTTAAACAGTGGCATAGGGATCCCATTTCAAGCAGGGCAGAAGGGCAAAGTCTGACATCTGACCTTTACATAGGCCCTGTGAAGTATCTACCCTGCACTGACACACGAACATTCACATACCGTATACATGTACTCATAAAGGTGGATAAAGTTCATTTTACTACAGTTAACTCTGGTCATCTCAGGTGACTTTTTGTATGCAAGGGGTGTTGTTGTTGTTGTTGTTGTTGTTGTTGTTGTTGTTTTGCTTTTTGGTTTCGGAGCTTTATTTGGGAAGTTCCTTAAAACCACTAGAATCGAAACCACTAGATAAGCTGCTATTCTGACTTCCATGGAGACATATAATATCTTTGTAATCAGATTGAAGGCTCATATTTTAAGTGATGACAGGTTGAGAACACCGGATTCAAAGACTTGGAACTGGAAATTATCAACTGGAAAAAAAAATCTAACACAGCCTGCTGACTGATGACTGGAAGGAACAGGGTGTGGTTGAGTTAGCATCTTGGAAGGCCAGTTCATTGGCTATGATCAGTCAGTCTTAACACAAAAATGAACATGCTCAAGCATAAGATGTTTCAGTTAGAAAAAAGAAAGATACACTCAAAAAGACCAAGAATTTAACATTGAGAGGCATTTCCAAAGACGGCTGTTGGACGTATAGCCCAAGATTCTCTTCATAACTGTCTTTAAAGAGAACTGTATCACTGACCACCTACAATGAGTTGGGTAGAGTTTTCAGTGGGCTGTATGTATTATACATATGTATGTATGTATGTATGTAACACTGTGGTTACATCTGGGCTTCTATGATGAAATGGCCTCACAAAAGCCACAGGACAAAGAGGGGGGTTATCTTGACTCACAGTTACTCAAGGAAATTGGGAACATCCTGGCAGGAAAGGTATGGTGACAGCAAATTAAGGCAGTTGGTCACACTGCAGACAAGTAGAGTAAAAATGCTGGTACGCATCTCTCCTTCTCTTCTCTCCTTACCCCAGGTCCCCAGATCATGGCATAGTGCCATGGACAGTTACAATGGATCTTCCTAACTCAATTAACCTAATCTAGACCCAGCTCTGAAAGTGTGCCAGAGTCTTGTCTCCTAGATACTATTAGAGACTGTCAAGTCAACACTAACGGCCATCACACAAGAATAACCAGGAGGACATCTTTCTTCAGATTATCAGGATTTCATATTTTAAAGTTTTTAATGGTACATTTTTTGTTTCTGTTTTGTCTCATCTTGTATCAGCATCTACTCATGATGACCAACAAGATTTTGCTGTTCTGGGGCATAAGAAACCTAGCTCAAGAGTCTACCACTTCAAACATTGCAAAACACTGGTACTGTCTTTACCTATTCATACCCCATGTTTCTCCACCAAGCCATTGGAGGCCTCTGCTGGCCCAGCTTGACCAGGTCGCAGCCATCTTGAATTATAACTGCTATGATGACTTCTGAGTAACCTCAGTCATTTCACTACATATCTTCCTCCTGAAAACTATAAATACACTAAACCATTAAGGTGGTATATGGAGCTTTAGTAGCCAGATCCTTGCACCACAGTATGTTTGTGTTTGTGTGTTTCTGTGAATGTGTTTGTGTATTTGTGTGTGAGTATGAACATGCAGTCTCAAATTGCTACCAAACACATGTAGAAGTCATAGAATGTCCTCAGGTGTTGGTCTTCATCTCCCTTAGCTTGAGGCAGGGTACTTCTTGACTGTTGTGTGTTCCCATCTAGATAGCAGGCCCATGAGCATCTGAGAAGCCTCTGTTTTCTGTGTTCCTTCTCATTGTAGGGATGCTATGATTACAGATGTGTGTTAACTTGTGTGCTTCTGGGATCTGAAACTCAGGACCTCATACCTGTGGGGCAAATGCCTTATCCTCTGAGCTAGCTCACTAGCATTTCTTATCATCCTTCATATTAGCTTTTGATAAAGCAGGTTCATTCTGACTTGGATGAAGTGTATTATGTCCTGCTTGCTATATAAGCCTTTTGCTTCTGAACCAAGTTACAGAGATCCAGGTACCGTACTACCACAAAGGATCACACTTCTATCTGTAAGTCCCCAGAAAACTGTGTTTTGTGCAGCCCTGAGTTTGTCTGCACTATTGAGGTAACTCTCTTCAGTACAAAGGTAACACTGGCATGAACTGTTTATTCAGGTGATTTCCAGAATAGGCTTTAAACCTGTGCCATTCTGATATTCTCCTTCCCGTCAACAAGACAATCGCATTCTCTCTTTCACCACCAATTAGGACTTAATGCTTTCCATAGCCAGCTGCAGTAGACACAAAGAAAACGGAAACACGGATTGGTGTGATATGTGGGCCAGGTGCTTTGATGACAAGACCTATCATTTCTATCAAGATGTAAAGCCTTGTCATTCAAATCAAGGCTCTCACATGGCTTCCTAGAGAGAGGTGAGTGGGTAGCATCTTTGAAATCAAGTTCAAATCATGGCAATGCAAGATCTCTGTGTCCAGCTCATCCCTTCAAGATAAGAATATCTTTGCTAGCCTTATCATAGTAGATTCATCACACACACACACACACACACACACACACACACACACACACACACATATATATATACACAACATATATATATGTATATGTATATATACATATACATATATATATATTCTTTGTGCTCTGTTCTTATGTATTCCCAGCCTAGATGAGTATATTATAAAGAGGTAGTAGACAGAGAATAGCAATGGAGCAGAAGGGCTGGAGGTCTGTAGATGAACATGAGAAAGATGAGGAGGAGGGTGACAATGAATGTCAGCCTAGCTCTGGT
Organism: Mastomys coucha; assembly: GCF_008632895.1. Classification (NCBI taxonomy): domain Eukaryota; kingdom Metazoa; phylum Chordata; class Mammalia; order Rodentia; family Muridae; genus Mastomys; species Mastomys coucha. The sequence goes on from NW_022196911.1 coordinate 108,883,061, forward strand.
TGAGATGTTATAAACTCACTGTTTGCTAAGGTTCTACTTTAGGAGTTAAGCAGGGTTTCCTCCTTACCACAAGACTGCTATATTTCTTGCTTACTTTTGCCATTGAGAAGGAAAAACAAAAACCTATTTGGCATCATAGGTTATAGTTACAAAAAAAAAAAAAACATTTCATTGTGGGAGATTTGTGTTTCTTCAAGTTTTCTGGGTTTGCATCTGATTGAAACCTACCACTTCTCCCTTTCCTCATTGTGGTAAAGACCAAAGACAAAGAGAGAAAAAGAGGGGTAGAGATAGAGAGGAGAGAATGTGTATAGTGGCTCTCCCAGAATTTATTAAAGGTAAGTCATCCACTGAAGAGAGGAAGGTTTGCTATATGAACCTCCAACACTTTGAATTTTGAATGAATAATCTCCCTTCAACTTCTGATCCTTCTGTCTCTGCTTTCTGGATGCTAGGATTACAGTTGTGCATTACAGAGCTGCATGAATGCTAGGCAAGCTGAGTTCATATAAAAGCAGCTTTGCCCAACCACTTTTTCAATGTCTGGATCTTTTAAAAGACTCCTAAAAGCATGCTTCGGCTCGACCAATCAGAGACACTAGGGCACTGTGATCAAATGCTTCCTGCCTAGCTTTACTTAGCATTTATTACTATATTGACCAGTGACAGAGACAGCACCTACTTCAAGCTGATGCACCCTTATCAAATTACACAGCAGCAAAAAGAAAAAAATAAAAGATTGGGAATCAGATGCAGGGAGAGAATGGAAATATAAGTCTCCTCTTGGAATGTGGCCTTAGTGGAGACTGTAATGTTTGGCAAAATAAATCTAAATAAATCAAGTAGGACTGAGAGATTTCAGTTGAAACCAGAACCAGTTGCTCAAGCCCCTTATCAGGTATGATCCGACCCCGAGTCGGAGGTAAAATGAGCAACGTAAGTGAGCTATAAAACCAGATCATCGGTGCACACAAATCCGCTCTCCTCGGATTCTTACGCATTTGGAAAGGGTCTGCTGCATTTAGAAAGACTTGACTTTTAAACAATTGATGTCTACACACTTCATTTTCCTTGAAAGTATAGACAGAGACGCATACATACATAACTCTGCAAATATACAAGTCAGGTACATTAGGAAATGACATAATTAGTTTAGTATGGTGGTTACATTCACTTACATTAAGCAAAATAAATTTAGAGAAAGAAAAAAATTCTAACTGCCAGTCTGGTTATTATTCAAATGCTACTTGAAAAGCCTAACCAGCTCACCCTGTTGAGGTCTTCTGCCTTCAGAGACCGACTTTGTACATTGTTTTTCTCTGATGCATTTGCCTGTATAACAGATGGAAGAAGAAAAACAACGCCATCACCTGTATTCATATTAGCAGAGAAGTTACAAAAGGAGAATTCTAAGAGGACTACAATATATTGGTCTGAAGAAGTAGGTGAGAGAAACATGGGAGCCCCCAATCGATCAGGACCCCAATCTTAACCCCATCAGTCCAGACATGTGGCCATGAGGATACCCAAGCCGCCAGGATGCCCCCTGCTGAATAAAGGAGGAGCTGAAAGATTATCTGAACCACCCGTTCCCTGGGTGCTCATTGTCCCAGCACCAGACTGAGTTCTGGAGAGTGTGAGACCTGCTCAACAATATAGAGCAGTCTCGTGCTTTGCTTTTAGACATCGAACAGCCAGAAGGAGAAAGAGCCGATCAGAAAGTGATCATCCAAATTGTGCCAAGCTCTATAAAAATGAAAGTGCTGGGTGCCATGAGAGCTTAGAGCAGGAAGCCTTAATCCCTTAATAGGACAGAGGAAGAGGATGGCACAGTCTAGGAAATAATTACTGTCAACCCCATCGTACTCCCTGTAAGCATTGTTTCCCCACCGTCCTACGAGAAGACCATGATGCTGACCACTGCACATGCAAGCTGGGCAAGGAACTGGCCTTAGCAACCATACCCAAGCTGGGCAAGGACCTTGCCTTAGCGACCATACCCAATTGTCTTCTAGACAATGGACACAGAAGGGAACTCACCGGTTCATGGACGGTTGTTGCAAAATTCCTATTTCTCAATTCCCACTTGTTACCAAGTAGACGTGGCCCAGAAGACAAGGTATGTGAGCACAAGGGGTGGAGATAGGTGGACTCATTAAGGTTTAAGTTTTCCTCTTGTTCCAAAAGAACTTACATTTTTCTCCAGGCTAAAAAGAAGAAGAAGGGGGACTCATTTGAGAGAAAAGAAGCCCTAGAAAGCAAAGGCAGGCAGAGATGGGTGGGCCTGGGAGGGGAACTGAAGCATCTTCCGTGTAGCTAAAGAATGGCTGTCATTCAACTTCCACCATTAGGTTGGGAGGATTCGACCTATTTGGGTCACGGTAAAAATACATCAGGTGAGAGAGACACAGTCCCGAAGCCAGAGGGCAAATGCTTTCAGTCTTTATGACAGTTCCCAGGAGCCCACAACTTGTTTTCTCCCATGCTTTAAACGCCTCTGCACAAGCAGAGCAAGTAGGAAAGTTGCCTCTCACTCTGGGCCTCTGTGCTGGGCTGGCAATGATCGAAGCCGTCCCTTGATGCATCGCAGGTATCTGATGAATGGCTTTGTGCGAGGGTCCAGCTGAGGTCTATTAGAGCATGCTCAGACGGCTTTGAACTCTGGCTTTCCGTATGGGTGGGGGTGAAACCATAAGCCTGCCTTGTCTGTGAACCAAACCTTGGAATCAGAAATCCTGATTCCTTCCCGAAGTCTCTGTGTTCATATCTTTTACATATATGTCTATATATACATATAAAATAGGAGAAAGGGGGCAATTTCTCTGTTTTCAAATTTGAGGTTTATGAATTATTAGGTGGCCTCGTTTAAACTACAGAGTCACTTGATATATTTGCATTATTAAAAACTGACCACATTAAATGACTGGTAAAAGTCATTTGGCAGAGCATCAAACCGTTGTTGGGCAGTTTCAAATGCATTTCCAGTATTTGGCATCACAGCATTCCTACTGAGCATTGGGGGGAAAAGTGAGCTTCACTTTACCATTATAAGACTTCTTTGGATGCATTTAATCTAACATATGCAGCGAGTGGAAAATGGGCTCGTTTCATTAACCAGCCCTTAAGAGCTCACAGCAAATGATATAGAGTCATATGTGTCATCCAGGACAACTCTTTATTAGGTGTTTATCAGACACAGGAATCTCAGTACTCCAAGAGGACTCCTTAGATAACCCTCCATTTTAAAATCTGTGATCCAGAAAAGCACCAAAAAGAAAGAAAAATCACCCATCCGAACCCCATGTAAAGAACAGATGCATTACCAAACACACAGCGCAACATTTCATGAAGAGAGTCAAATAAAGAAACCATTTTACTGGGAGCCAAATATAGAAATCATTTTACCAGGGGAATCAAATAAAGAAATCATCCATCAACTAAATAAGGGGCAGAACACCAGAGCAAAGCTCATACAGCCAAGCCATTGGGTCGATGAGAACTCTTAGGGACTCAGTATGTCCCTCGCCCTGCCTACTCAAAGAGCAATGTCACATGCGAATGCTTGGATGGGGACGAGTAACAAAAAATGGAGGTCAGCCTAAATCTAAGAGGTGAGGTGTGTAAATGTTTTCTGAGAGAGGAACCTCTGAGCCGAGGACTGATAGTCAAACCACTAGCTGCAGAAGGGGAGAGGGGAGAGAGATGGGTTCTTGCCTAAGGGATCAGTAAGTGCCATAAGAGAGAGGCTGGTGTGAGGCAGAACAGCAGCAGGAGAAGCAGAGCCTGTATCCCTGAAAGGCATCAGAAGAAGGGACAGGATGAAGAGAGAGCATGACACAATAGAGACAGAGATTGCTGCTGCTGTGTATACTCATTCACTGCTATGGTCACTCCACAGATCTCCACTCCAGCATCCCTGTCCCCAGTATGACCCCTATTCGGGATATAAGGCTAAGCTGCAAGGCTAAGCACATACAAAAGACAACATAGTTTTAAAGATGGGTAACAACCTTGTCAATATGTCCTTCCCCTGTAAGTCAATCTATACTCCATTTGTAGATTCAATATTTATCTAACCAGGCTGGAAAGATGGCTCAGCAGGCCCTGTTGTAGCAGAGGATTCCATTCTCGGCATCTATATCAGACAGCTCACAGATGCCTGTGAGCCTGGCTCCAGCAGATCCTTTGTCCTCTGCAGACTCCTGCTCACATCCACACGAATACTTGACTAACCACACCACCAAAGATGTACTTGGCAGCTTTCAAAGACTGACGCTCATGTCTTTCTTGGGAGAAATGTAAATAAAATAACCAGTAAGTTCCTGGAAGAAAGATACAAATAATTAAAGGAAAGAACCTTCATATAAAACATAACCCAAAACAAATCTCACAAAGTCTAGTACTAGTAGTGCAATGTTGAACAACTGATAAACTCACACCAGGTAGCCTGAAGTCAAAAATCAATGCTAAGAAATCATTTAAAGTTCAACAGTGATGTGTCATTTTTTTCAAAACCTGTTTTTAAGGATGGTTCTTAAGTGCTTTAACCTCCCTTATAGCCCACCAGAAGTAGTGGAAAAGAAAGGATACAGGGGATGTGAACCTGTTTAAAACGGTTCTTGGGAGCAGCTCCTGTCTGTGTGGTCTGGAAATCGGCTGTTCAGTTCACAGGTTAGCAGCAGTTGCTTGATCCACTCACAAACATTTCACGGATACACCAGCAGTCCAATTCAGTAGCAAACCGGAATCAACAGCGGCGGCACTACCTAGCAGAGACAGCCAGGCCTCAGCCTCGGTTCCAGTCAGCAGGAGGGACCTGCAGAGACACCAGGAGAAGTTCTCTGCTGTGCTTCTCTCAGGGAAGCGAAGATCAGCGAAAACTCAAGGCCCACGAGCGTTACCCAGCTAGCTGTACCAGCAAGCCTAGCTCAGCCTCTGTCACTGTCCATCCAGACCTATTTACACCCTCCAAACATCGCTTTTCCTCCACCGGTTTGCCTTAGCACGTGAGTCTGTCGCAGCTGCTGTCACTCTGCCAAACAGCCCAAATCCACAGAAGCAGCAAGAAACTGCAGGACACCACCAGAAATTTTTTGGTGAGTTTCTCTCTATGGAGTCCCCAAAAATATACAGCTCAACTACACAGTGTAAGGTGGGCTGAGACATGCGTGTTGTTAGCGAAGAAGCCATCACGTTTCTTCTCACAAACTTGCTTTAGCAGCACATCTTTTCACCTGTGTCCACTTCAGCTAAATGTTCCTTCCTTCACATGTTTGCCCCAGCAAAACATCACCCAACACAACCGACTTTCCAAATAACCCTTAAGTTTCCATTTCAGGAATGAGTAAAAAAAAAACGGAACATCAATCCAAACCAACTCAGGCCGAAGCTTTTCACCATACACTTTTTCCTCATCCCTTTGTTAGCCAGGTCAGCAATGCCACCAGCCGTGTCTCTCTGATACAGCTTGCTTTTTATAAAAATCCCACATTGCCTTTAAAATACCAACATTAGAATGTCTGAGGAAACCAGCACTGCTTTGAAGATATCCTTCCAAACATACATTTGATCTTCTCATTCGCTCTTTCCCTGATCCATCCTGATAATTTAAAAATGAACACCCTTCTTTATTTTCTCTGAGGATCATTCCCATACAGATTCGAAGATATCCTAGAGTACTCGTGTAGCTAAGCAGATAGCCTGCCTCCCCCTAGGTCTAATATCTGAACAAATAAACAAAGGCCCCTTCCCAGCATGCTTATTCACAGCGCTAAACCCAGCGTCTCCCACTCTCATTCCCTCAGAATGGACTGACTTCTACCTTCAAAGCTGCTTCGTAAAGGGAGTGCCCACCAGAATCCCGGATTACAGCATGCAGTATATTTATCTGGTGAAATAGGAGCTGTGGATCCAATGAGCAATGCTTTGCCACAGACACCCTATCCATCTGCTCAAAATAACCAACCTCAGAAAACGAAAGTCAAGGGGAAACTTAAATTTGGATACATGGGGAAGATTAACGAGAGGTTACGGGGCTGAACTGCAGAGATTTTAAAGACTTGAAATTGACTTCGGTAAAGGATCTGGTCATGTGCAGTCGGTCTGAACTTGCTCTCGTCTGGGCTGCAATCCGCATGGAAACCAGGCTTGATTCACAGAGTTGCCCCTTGGGTGGGAAATACATATCTGTGACCTTCATATCCCTGGACAAAATGATTCTCCAAGGCAGTCAGCTTCCTTAAGGAAGCTTGTACCATCCTGTGGCTCTATGTACTGCCCTTGACCTTCACTGGAAATAGATTAATAACAACTACGTCATAGAATCGCAATGTGCCACATATGTAGAGTCACTTCATAAAACACAGTATATCAAGGCTGGGCTGAGTCCAATACAGCACTGAGCCCAGAGATAACTCAGCAGGTTCTCACTGCTGCCTTGGGCTTGGCCTTAAAAATGGTTGTTCATGTCATTGGGGAAAATCACCTCTGCTGAGAAGAGGCAGTGAGTGAGAGTTAGAAGTCGGAAGGGAGGTGCTTGATTTGGAATGACTGTGTGAAGCAGACCCTGGCAGAAAGAACAGGGACTGAGGAAGAAGGTCACTAGGGCTTGGTGGGCATAGGAGGGGTCTGACCCTCTGAGGCTGCCTCCAGTGTCAGGATGTGAAGATACCTTGCTTCAACAGGGGGTGTCATCACAGCATCTTAAACTCACCAACACAACCTTCTGATTATCCTTGCACAAACTAGGGACTCACCTCCAAAGGGTTCATGCATGTAGACAGTCTCTTTCAAGTTGGGACTCAGAGATAGACAGCATAAGTCACCACCAATTTAAAAAACAAAAATGTTTTTTGAGTCAGTAACAATTCTACAGGAGCATCATCCAAATCAAATAAGCCCAGGGGGTTTCCACCACTGACCTTGAATCACAAATTATATTTCTTCTCCCACACACCAAGATTTCCCCCCATGCAGTCCCAGGGACGACGCTAAAGTGTCACCTTCAATATTAAAATTTAATTTTACATTTCCTTAGGCGGATCACTAATTCCAAGGTTCAGCTTGCCTAAATGTTCTGCGGTCGGGTGGATTTTAGTGGTCTTTAGGAGAGATTGCCTCAAATGCAGAAGTCTCTCCCTACCAGACCAGAAATATTTTCAAAGGAAAGTGAAACTCCCTCCTGCCTTACAGTTTAGCCTCCACGAATTTCAAAATCACTCAAGACATATTTTGCTATCAAAATGATGCCAGGTCCCAGACCTGGGAGATGGCTGCTCTGGCCTTACACAGATGCATCATCAGCCAAGTATTTATTGAGTTCTTGAGTCAGACATAGCAATGTGGAAAGAGAATTAGAGAAAGCAGGGAAGAGAAGTCAGCTCCCTGCCCTCAGGGCACTTACAATATGGTCAGAAGCCCTTTGTTTGCTTCCTCCTCCTGTCCCTCCTCCTCTTCTTCTTCCTCCTCCTTCCCTCCCCCTCTCACCCCTTCCCCTCATCTCCTTCCTCTTCCCTTTCCTGTTGTCTCCCCCATAACTACCACCACCCCCTTACCACCACCACCACCACCAGCAGCATCATCATCATCAACAACAACAACAACAACATCGTTTAGCTATCTGGGCATCATCCAACTGTCAAAATAAAACAAAACAAAGAAACAAACAAAAAAACCAGAAACAAAACAAACAAAAACGGAACGTTGTGATAGATCAACTCACATCACTTTTATACAATGACCTTAATCACCAAACCCTACAACTGTGCAGCTTCTCCCCAGAAAGTTTCTGTTCACACAGTAGGCGTCGCAGGTCTACATGAAGAGCCCATGAGTGTTGATGACATCAGGAAGTGAAGCTAAAGAGAGGGAAATGTCCGCACAGTGAGTAGTTCGTTAGGGAGTGGTTGTAGCCAGCGGAAGAAGGCTGATTCCAAGCAGCGGGCTAGGTAATAGATGCAAAGGCACGGACTCCCAAGTAGCCAGGTGGGAGCTGCGGCTGCTCAGGCGACTGGGGCACAGCTCTCTTTGCTTTGGCGGAGATAAGGCTGTGCGGAACTGCATTCGTACTGAGCTCTCTGGAGTAGGAAACAGAAAGAGTTTTGTCCCCTTCGGAGAGAGTCCCATTTTCCACTCAGGCCCCATTTGCGTGCCACAGCCCTGACTCTGCGATCTTCCCTCAATGGGCGCTTATGTTCTCGCCAGGAAGATCAGCCTTGCTAAATGTTATGGTTTGGAGTGGTCCGGCGCAAGGATGGAAAACCGAGTTAATTCAATTAAGGCCCGGGGTCCTGGGCTTTGAACCAGCCACAGTCTCGATTTTATGAGAGGATGAAAAGTTAATTATTTGCTCAGTTTGAATGAGGTCGACTTTGAAAACCCCTTTCCAAAAAGAGTAGTTTTCACGTCAGCTTTCCTGTGGAAAATCAAGGCAGGTTGAACCCGGGTCACAGAGAACCTTGGGAACTGCGTCTGCCTGTTATTGGGGTCCAGAATGTTCTCCTTTATCTGTCTCTCCACCATATGTAAAGGGCCAGGTGTCACCTGGAAGGTAACCAAAACTGTGTTTATCTGAATGGCTACTTTGAAATGTAAATAAGAAAATATAAGCTGAATTCTGTAAGTCAAGGTTTTAGGGTGCTTTATAAAGAGATGTCTTAATTCATTCAGTGGATTTACCCCATTTTCAACTGCCAGTTTCATTGCTGTTTTAGCGCTAATAATTGCTTAACTCTAATATTTCACATTAAAAGTTGTGCACATGTCCGGCAATAAGGGAACACTCAGATTGAGCCACTGTTGCAGTGGGGATAATGTCGTGATCGGTCTGAAGTCCATCAGCACCTGATGGGGTTTGTCCTTCATCACAAAGAGTGGCACCACACACAGACACACAAGTTCATGTTTAAAACATGTATGCATCTGGCACTATTTTAGTTTTCATCGCCATGTACTATATAGCCATGTTTCCCTGAGAATTGGAATAACCTAAGAACAGAAAGAAATACACGATTTCTCAGGAGGAGCTTGGGAGATATATGGGGGAAGGTCTCGGCATCCTTAAGCCCCAGTAACACTGTAAAGTGTGGGGTAGTGCTGAGCTGTAGTAAACCATCTAACTTCCATCCCCAAACACAGTAAGAAATCACCATGGAGACATGAGGTGGCATCAGATTGCTCGTGTCTGTAAAGACACACTGCCTTTTAAAAACAGGAGTCCATTGTAGTTACAAATGCATCATGGTTTATTTTATTGCTAGGTCCTTCTTGATGGACATCTTTGTCATTCTGATTTTTTTCTTGCATGGATCTGCAAAGCAGTATATTACATACATGCAATTTTTGCCCTTTTGTAGTTAATGTAGAAACCAGAGGACATAGTCTCCAAATATAAGACAAATGCCATAAAAAGTTACTGTAATCTAAGTGAAAAATTTACTAGAGCGAACAAGCTATGACAGGACCAAAATCAAATGTTTTGAGACCAATAGTCAACAGCAAGAAGAGTGGACTTAAAGACAGAACTGAAATTTAGCTCTGTTTGATGTCAAGTATGATTTAAAACAAAGGAGCAACTTTTGGGGCCTCCTGAGTGTGTGTGTGTGTGTGTGTGCATGTGTGTGTGTGTACTGTGCATGTGTGCGTGTGTGTGTGTGTGTGTGTGTGTGTGTGTGTGTGTGTGTGTTTGTAAAGATGAGTGAGGTAAGTTGAAAGCCTCTGTGAGTGCCTAGGTTTTCTGGTTGTACATAGGATATCTTACGTGTGAGATGTCTCACAGTCACGGTACCCCAACAATTGCCAGGAAGGGACACCAGACTAGGTCTGAAGTCTATCACAGCCCTTCAGCTCTTCCTTTGTTATAAGTCTAATGAGTCAAGCGAAAAACAAAATGCAAAATGCACCTCTTTCTCTTCATCCAAACTCTAGAGCGTTATTATGCCATCTTGTTACCAAATGTATAAACGATGGAAATTCCTGAACATGAAACCTGCCCAGAAGCCTCGAACGAATGAATTACTGAGTCTTACCATGTTCAAGTGAGCTTTCAAAGAGCTTTTGGAGATAGAGCAAAGCTGAGACACAGTTCAATGGCTTAGAATTGCTCATGTGGGTTGAGAAAGAGAAAGCATGCCCAGTGAAAGGTACTTGAATGCAAAAGCACTGATTATTTACTGTACTGCTTGCTTCCAAAGCATTTCGAGCAGCTTAGAAAATGTAACACACAGTAGTGTATTGAAGACCTGGAAAAGTGAAACTAGCTCATGTCAGATATGAGCATGCTTAAGGCTAGAGTGAGGGTAGTACTTCCCAGTTTTGAAGGATCATGTCAGCCAGAAGAAAGAGGAGGGACTAGATAAGGAGAGACAGAGAGAGACATGGTTGTAAACTGCAGTTACCAAGATCATGATGATAGTAGGTAGCACTCAATGCTTAGATAAGAACTTACTAGGCAAACTAGTGGGCAAGGTTTGAAGAAATTTCATATGCACATGAACTCATTTAAATTCCTGAAATTGGCACTATTATTATCTCCAACCTAGTGGTGGAAAAAGAGACACAGAGTGACCAAGTAAATTGGGCAGTGGTCAAATGAGTTGCTTATATAGCTAAGAAGCTGTGGTTGTTTGCATGAGAAAATGTCCTCCATAGGCTCGGGCATTTGAACCATTGTTTCCCAGTAGGTGGCGCTGTTGGGGGAAGTTTGGGTAGGTCATAGAACCTTGCTGGAGGAAGTATGTTTCTGGGGACAAACTTTGAGAATGTACAGCCTCGCCTCGCTCCTGGTTCACTCTCTGTGCTTCCTGCTTGCTGTTGAAGATGTTCTCTCTCAGTTTCCTCTGCTGTCGCTTGCTGCTATGCCTCTACTCCACCATGAGGGACTCTTATCCCTTCAGAGCCATATGATAAAAGGAATTCTCTTCCTTGAGTTGCCTTTGTTCATGGTGTTTTATCACAGAAAGAAAGAAGTAATGATACAGAAGCTGTGCATGGACTAGTCAACTAGGCAATTCTTCAAGGCTCTAGCCTGCAGTCTCATAAGGTCACTAGTCCCTTCTCATGTTACCTCCAAGTAGCAAAACAAAGAGAGATGATTTTTAATAAATTTTAAAATTCTTTATGCCTTCATGGATTTGTGAGTCTGAAAACAAATATATGTCTGCAATCAGAAAAAAAGTAATTTTTTTCCATGAAAATCAATAAGGCAGAGTAAATTTTTGGTGCAGTGAGTAAGAGCCACCTGTAGTGGAGACAGAGTCAGGAGGACTTTACGGGGATTCACACTAAAGGAGCAGACTGGACACAGGGATTGTGCTTCCGACTGAGAAGTTCTCAGGCTGTGTTGAAAACCTTAAATACCTGAGCTACACTTGTGTTCTAATCAGAATGTAGTTTCTACAACATCCTGAAGATGCTGCTGCCTTCTTGAAGGATAACATGGAAGGAAGAAAAACAAATGTACAGAACCACACATTTTCTTGGCGTGTATTTTGTATGTCTGTGAAGACTTGGAATTCTGTTCAGGAAAGTAGCCACCGCCATGGCTATGCATTGTCTGCTTCGTTATTCTCGCATCCAGGGCTCCTGTCCAGGTCCATGGTTTCTGACGAAACTGGCACAGCAGAGAACAGGAGACTGGAGGGAGAGGTGAAGGGGGGAGGAGGAGAAAGGGGAGAGGAAGAAGGGGAGAGGGAGAGAGAGACAGAGAAAGAAAGAGACAGAGACAGACAGACAGAGAGGGGAGAGGGAGGGGGAGGAAGGAGAAGGGAGAGAGAGAAAGAAAGAAGGAGAGAGAGAGAGAGAGAGAGAGAGAGAGAGAGAGAGAGAGAGAGAGAGAGAGAGAGAGAGAGAGAGGCTAGGTTTCAGGACTTGTATCCCGATGAATGTGACTGACTAAAAACTACAAGGATCTCTAAAGCCATGCTTATTAACAGGCTGGTGACAGATATGGGAAAGGTCACCCATCTGCAGCCACTGGAGCTTCCTTGTCTCCAGAGAATCCCAGGCAGACAAGAAAAGACCCACAGCAGATATCTCTTTCAGAACACTCACTCACTTCAAAATCTAATGAGTGGAAGGTTGAAAATCTTCTCTGGGAACTCTGGCCAGCCTTGAAGGAGAGGGCTCTAAATGCAGTCATTGATGCACTGATTAAGGGGAATAATTATCTCTTCCCTTTATTCTGCCCAGAGAATTGCTAGAGGCCAAGCACCGATTAGTGCAGGCTAACAAACCCTGTCCTGCTTTCCCCCACCCCCACCCCCAATGGCTCTCAAATAAACAAGGCACAGTGCTTTTGAGCTGAACTAATTCACGAACCTATAAAACTCACCAAGCAGCCTCCCTTGCCATTTACCATTATGATGTGAAAACACAAGACCAGATAACCAGGGTATCGGCTTTGTGGGCTGTCACCAGAAGCTAAAGAAGCAGCTGCCTGAGGGAGGTAGTCACCTTGGTGCAGGCCAAAAGCCTGCAACAGCTTAAGTGACACTCTGAGAAAAATGTTTAGGGTGATTTTGACTAGACAAGAAATTGTTGGGTTTGTAGCTTATATATCAAGTCACCTCCCGCAAAGCAAATATACACAGACACAACAAACATACACACACACACAGATGCATATATACACATACACACATACATATATATATATATACCATACACACACATATTTACATACACAAATATGCATACGCATGTACACATATACACACAAATATGCATATATATATACATACAACACACACATATAAATACGCAAACACACATGCATACATATATGTGCAATGCATATACATACATATAACACACACATATATATGCATACACACACATGCACACACATACAACACATGTACACACATATGCTTATATTCACATATACAAACATACACACATACACATATATACATATCCATACACACACACAAACACACACATATATGCATATACACACATACACAAACATATACATACACACATACACACACATATAAACAAATACATATAAACACACTCACACACACACTGGATATTCTCAGTTGTACAGCACTGCAGTTTTATGTAGCCTTCACCTGGACATCCTAATACCAAGGTTAAAATGAGGGTGATATTTCTTTTTCAGTGTTGAAGGTATATATGTTTTATGATCTACCCACTCTTCAGTTTTTCATAAGATCTTATACCACAGATTTCATGACATTGTCAAATAACACCCCCACCCCGAAAACCAATAAACCATCAATATGGCAAAATGGCAGCAACTTTCATGAGGACGATTAGAGGATTTTTGGAATCCTCTAGAAGACCTGCCAAGTAAGCGAACATCCTTGCAGCATGAGCTGTGAAGAGACCCACAGCTTGAACTGTGAATTAGATAGATCGTAGTTAAAACCGTGAAGACAGAGATGGACCTGGAGGGTAGCAGTGTAGTGCATGGCCACTAATCATGCTATCACTTTTAAATCAGTTGTTACTACTTCATTAAGTCACCGGTGTGGAGTTGACCAAAGCCCACGTGTTTATATGAGGCAGTATGATGCCCTGTGCATGACTATGTCGTTACAACTATTTTACTTGAGCTTTGAGACTTTTATAGATGGATATGATGCATCTCGATCATACACATCCCTACCCTCCAACTTGGCCTATCTTCCCCTAACACATCTCCTCTCCAACTTTATGCCTTGTTCTTTCTTTTAATAACTCACTGAGTCTAACGAGTGCTGTCTGTGTGAGTATGGAACTGAGCACTGGAGCACAGGAGACCGACTCTCTTCTCCAGCAGCCACCAAGTGCCAATAGCTTTTCAGCTCCTTCCCCAGAGGTTGGACATTGGGAAGCTCTTTCCTCCCATACATAGTAGGATCTTTAAAGGGGTTGCTTTTTTTATTTAACTGTGTGAGTAGGAATCCACCTTACATGTGTGCAGGAGCCCTGGAAGGCCAGAAGAGAGTATCAGTCCCCTAGAACTGGAGATACATGTGGCTCTAAAGCTGTGAGCTGCTCTCCTTCAGTGCTAGAAATCAAACTTGGGTCCCTAACCACTAAGCCATCTTCCCAGTCCCAATCACACTGGAACTTTTACTGCCTTGATCTTAGTACAGGTAGCCATAGCTGCTGTGATCTCAAAAGTGCAACGCTGTGATGTCCAGAACACAGCATCCCACAGCATCCCCTCAGCCTGCAGCTCTTAGTCTAGAACACAACATCCCACAGCATCCCACAGCACCCCTCAGCCTGCAGCTCTTAGTCCAGAACACAGCATCCCACAGCACCCCTCAGCCTGCAGCTCTTAGTCCAGAACACAGCATCCCACAGCACCCCCTCAGCCTGCAGCTCTTACATTCTTTCTACTTCCTCTGTTGCCATGGTCCCTGAGCCCCAGGGTGTTAGAGGTAGGTACACATGACCCATCTATAGCTGAATGCTCACAATCAATCACTTGTTATTTGCAGGAGCATAAATGCACACACACACACACACACACACACACACACACACACACACAACTTGGCAAAGATTGCCTCATAATCTCAGTATTGGGGAGAGTTAGTCGTCCTGAATTCAATTAGCTCAACTCTTTCAAGAAAAGAATGAAAAAATAAAAAAACATACATACCACAAACCATATGTGTGATAGGCCTAAGGATTATTGAGGGGAGAGAAATGAAGGAAATAAAGAATTCAACAAGAAGAGTGACAGATTGGAGTAGTGAGGGAGAGCAAGACAGGCTCAAACCAAGCAGCAGGTGGAGAAGATGTTGACTTTATTTAGCATTAATTACAGGAAAGGGTCTATAAAACGTGGCAAAAAATTATTAAACCTCCAGTCTTATGCTAACATTATGCCATGCCCTGCTCCAGAGCAGGTGTATTATTCCTGGTCTCGGGGATTAAAGTCAATCATGGCTTTTCCATGTATTCTGAGTATTGCATTTCATTACTTTTTACTGACCTGTTTCTTGAGGTTTTGTGGCTCAACAGGCGCTGTTCTGTGTAAACCTCTCATATCTCCATGTCAGCAGAGAGAATGTCAGAGAGGGGAAGCTCCTCAATATTTTCTTTCCACAGTGAACTGACCCCACCCTCACTTCTAGAAATTTCTCTGCTGTCAAATGTCTCTCTCATTTTGCTCTTGTCTAGGGTCTAAAAGATTGACCTCTGGTCCTCTGCTCTTGTTATCTGTCAAAACCAGGAACTGCTTCTTGGACACTCGGAGCTTTTTTGAATAGCCATAAAATCATGCTAATTGATTTAACCCTAAGAGAAATTGTGTTCACTTCAAAAAAAATTGAAAAAAAAAAAAGACATAAAGCATAGTTGTTAAAAGCTCAATTTAAAGTTAATATTCAAATAAAAACACCTAAGTGTGGTTGGAGAGATGGCTTGGCCATTTGGGGTGAGTACTATTTTACAGAGAACCTGATATCTACCATCACCTACAACTCCTTGTAACTCCTCACATACACATACCTATGTGCAGATACATGCACACACATACTATAGTATGGAGGGACAGCTTTCTTTTTTTAAGTTCAGGTAGCTTTTTGCACTAGACTCTCAGTGGAGTTTATTAAAATACTCATGAAAACCTAGAGGGTTCCATATGTGAGCTGAAAATAAGCTAAGAGTCACAAACATCCCTAGTCTTGCATCTGATGTGGCTGCTAACCCAGCCAGATGCTCCTCTCATGCACCACAAAGTGACCAACAGCCTCCTTCCAGCCAGGAACTAGTCAGCCTTCTCTTACATGCCCTGACTACAGTGCTGACCAAAATGTGCTTCCCTTTGAGTTTCTACTCACGCCTGCCCATCTACTTTCTGTGTAATTTCTGTGCTATATGTCTTCATGAGAAAGTAAAAGGATACACGTCAAAGTATGACCCAAATTCCTTTTTCTTCTTGCTAGGATGCAAACTGGTAGGCAGAAAAAAAGACAGTTGAGTCCCAATTTCTTATTCCAAGAACCACACTCATGGGTTTAGCCAATGCTTGGTCAAAAGATTTTGAAAACAAGACAGTCTTATCTGTACTGAACACGTTAGATGTTTTCCTTGTCAATATTCACAAATAAACACAGAATAACAACTGTTTACCTTGCATTATAAGCAATGGAGATGGTCTGAAGTACACAGAGGTTCCTCATGGGTTATAGGTAGGTACTATCCTGTTTCTATAAGGAACTTTGGGGTCCCAGAGAAGCAAAAGGATGACTTGGACAGAGAGCAGAACCAAGGGACAGCACAACCTCTCACTTGAGAAGAATGTGCCTAATACCTTTACAAGTGCCACAGAAGTCACTCTCAAGATTAGACAAAAAGCAGTCCATACAATCCCACTGTTTTGGGGTGTTGGGGAGATAGATGCCTCAGCAAGCAAAGGCCTTACAACACAAGCTTGAGGACCATAGTTCAGTCATCAAGAAAGACATCCGGTATCGACTTCTGCTCTCAACATGTTAATGAACACACATGCATGTGCTCACACCATACAAACATGCACAAAAACCAGTTTCAGTATTCCCTATAGATGGACTATGATGCTAATACATTCTGTAGGACTGAACCTTGTAAGGGACTCGACCTTGGAAGCCACAGGAAGCAACATCTGTACAATTTACTCCGCGTGAAATCATTCATACACTGGATTCAAAAGAATATATTTCTTTGAAAAAAAAAGATTTCTGTTTGTTAGGACTCTTTTTTTTTAACTTGGCACAAATAGGTTTAATTATCATAAAGTGCATCAGTTGACTAAATATATATATAAACAAAATCAGCAATAGTACAGCATAACATCTTCACATACATAGAAATACATATGAAACACCAGGAATCAAGCTACTTGGCAACTTTGCAGTATATATGGTTATTTAATTTTTCTTTTCCTATAACTCACTTGCCTCAAAACTGTAATATATTTTGAAAAGAACGTGCCTTGATTAGCAAAAAGAGGTGGTGTTCTGAATGAGGCAGACCCCAGTAAATTTATGGGTAAAAAATTTAGTTGAAGATTATACGGAAAATATCCAACTATTCTTATATGTTTTTACAGTTAATTCTTGCATATGATCTGGGTTCAACTCTTTAAGGTCACAAAGGCCATGCTAAATAACTCATGCTAATGGATAAAAATGAATACAAATTACTTGCCAAAGGATAACAAATTGGGAATTTTTTGTATCATATTTGTACAACTTGCACTTGATTTTATTTGTATTTGTTTCTTATTTTACTAGACATTTTCCTTATTTATATGTCATACAATATCTCCTTTCCCAGTTTCCCCTCCAAAAAAAAAACAAAACAAAAACAAAAAACAACAACAAGAACAAACCCCTGTTCCCTCCCCCCTCCCCCTGCTCACCACCTCACCCTCTCCTGCTTACTGGCCCTGGCATTCCCCTACACTGGGGCATAGAACCTTCACAGGGCCAAGGGCGTCTCCTCCCATTGATGACTGACTTGACCATCCTCTACTATACATATGCTGCTGAAACCATGAGTCCCACCATGTGTAGTCTTTGGTTGGTGTTTTAGTCCCTGGGAGCTCTGAGGGTACTAGTTAGTTCATATTGTTGTTCATCCTAAGGGGCTGCAAACCCTTCAGCTCTTTGGGTCCTTTCTCTAGCTCCTTCATTGGGGACCCTGTACTCAGTTCAATGGATGTCTGTGAGCCTCTACTTCTGTGTTATTCAGGTACTGTCAGAACCTCTCAGGAGACAGCTGTATCAGGCTGGATTGTCTTTCCTTCAGTCTCTGCTCCATAGTTAGTCTCTGCAACTCCTTCCGTGGGTGTTTTGTTCCTGCTTTTAAGAAGGAATGAAGTATCCACATTTTGGTCTTCCTTCTTCTTGAGTTTCTTGTGGTTTGTGGATTGCACTTTCACTTTTTGAAATATAAAGAAAGACCTGAGCCAAGTTTGACTCCCTCAGACCATTTGTCACTCCCTCTAAAAGCTCAGGTGACAACTCCTTTGACAATGAGATCTGGGTGGGAGTGTAAGGTGAAGTTTTATTTTCTCTATATGGCAATATGGATTCTCTCCATATGGCTCCTCAATCTTTACATAATACTACTAGCATATGGGGCCAGGCATTTCTGGTTGTGCTCTCTCTCTCTTATGGGGCCAGACATTTCTGGGTTTCTGGGTGTGCTCTCTCTCTCTCTCTCTCTCTCTCTCTCTCTCTCTCTCTCTCTCAGTCTCTCTGTGTATCTCTCTATCTCTGTTTCTCTATGTCTCTGTCTCTCTATCTCGGTCTCTGACTGTCTCTGTCTCTGTCTGTCTCTCTGTTTCTTCCTCTCTCTCTGTCTCTCTCTCTCTCTAACACACACACACACACACACACACATACACACACATCCCTGTTTCCCTTTCTCTTAACTAATGATTTGGTAACTTCTCTACATCAGATCAATCAAAAAGAATTAATCATGAAGGTCATTGCTTTCTTCTCCTGTGTAGATAAAACAAACGCACACAAACACAAACACACAATGACAAACAAACAAAAAACCATTCAGCTTCTCTCTCTTCTTGCCTCACTGACTAAATGAGCCCATTCCTATGACAAAATCATTAAACAAGGAAATGAACTTCCTACAACTTGATTCCCCTTTTTGTTCATTTTTAATTTAAAATTGATTTTCCCATACAATATATTCTGATTGCAGTCCCTCCAAACTCCTCCCAGATCCTCCCCCATTCCCCACCCATCCAATCCACACACTCTCTTTCTTGATTTCATTGGAACACAAACAGGTGTCTAAGAAAATAAAATAAAACAGCAAAATCAAACAAACCAGAAGAAGTTAAGACAAATGAACAAATGGCAGAAAAGGAACAAAAGAAAAATCAAGAGAAACACATAAAGATGCAGAGAGACACACAGTCTCATGCACAGAAACCTCATAAAAATGCAAAACTAGAAACTGTAATATATACACAAAAGACCTATAAAGGGAAAAGGAGGGAAAAAAGTCAAGACAAAGCATTATGGCACTGTGAGACAAAAAAAACCTTCAAATATGCCATGGGGCCCACTTTGTGTTGTCCATCTGCTGCAGAGTCTGAGGCCCAGACTTAAGAGTGGTTTATATACCCTCTTAAGGCTGGCTCCACATCTAGGAAACTTCTAAATGTTCCTGAAGTACTCTAAAACAAAGTTCTTTGGCATTGGTTCTCTTTGAAAGAAGCAAGGACCCACTCAAGGTCAAGTTCCAGTACCCATCAGACCATCCATAGGGACCCAGGAGAAGGGGTCTCGTGTTGGCAAATTCACACATTCTTTATGGGTTCATTGAGTGACTGCTACAATCAGCATCTAGAAGAATATTGCCAGAAAGTGCACACAGTTATTATCCTACCTCAGAATCTTCTCACTCCGTGGCCAAGAGTTAGAATAACTGGCTGAATACCCGGGAACTTCTTCTAAAGAGCTACACAAAGGCAAAGCCAAACAGCTCATAAAATTGTACTCCAGTCTGTAAAACAGTGGAGGAGACACAGAATGGGGGGTGTTTCCTTGGTTCTCTGTATTTTATGAGGTCTCAATAAGCTTCCTAGGGCTGCTGTAAAAGACTTTTTTTTCTTTATAGTGGTTTGCCACAGGCAATATCCCTCACTCACCCTCTCATATCCAGCCTAGCTCCTGCCTCCTCTCCACACCTCCTCTCTCTTTGTTTGGTTTACAGGAAGTTTTCCAAGTCCTGTCTAAGCTCTGTCAATGGAGGTCTTTTTTTTTCTGCTCAAAACATTTCTTTCCCCTCAAAGACCAGGCTTGTTAATTGCACTGGACAGCCTTCAAATTAGAGGCTCATCAAGTATCTAAATTCAGATTTTTGTTAAAGAATGAGTAAGTGTGATCTGAATGGACACGACAGTGCACCACCCAGCTCCCATTCAGGAACAAACAGAAGACTGAATTCTCCAGCCGCAGGATGTACAGAGACAGACCCCCCCACATTCCACTGCCATTAATAACCACTTCCATGGAGGACACCTGCTCCAGTGTGGCTTTGTCTTCTTCCGAGGTTGCTCATGCTGGTGACCACTCAACACTGAGTGTCAGTCACCCTTGTCACCTTGACTGAGACAACTGAATGATGGTTCTAGTCCCAGCACTTCCTGAGGCATCTATTCCCTTCCACAGCCCACTGTACTTCCTGTCTGATTCGTCTTTTCTTCAAGTCTGTCAAGGGCTGTTGATCTTCGAAGCTCCCAGTAGCATCAGATCCAGATACCTATCTCTGTCATGGAATCTGCTTTCCGGAGAACGCAGCTTGTGATGGACTAAACCAAGAAATCAGGCACGAGCAGGGTGGAAGGATCAGTTTTGTGCTACTTCTGTGGAAAAATCAAGGCAGGGCTCTTTTATAAAAAAAAAAAATAATGTACATAGTTCACCACCTTAGAGATTCGAGAGCAGGGCATTAATAATGTGCACTTATCTCCAACAAAGGCTTCATGGTAGTTAACAATATGACAGAGAAGCAATTTGAAAAATGAATATTTCAACTAATGTCCTCCCTGTTAGGTCCTGGGAGCCTCTATGTTAACTGAAATACCAAACAAAGGGGAGAGAGAACCTGTAGAGACCATATCCACTGGTTAGGCACGGCCCCCTGTTGAGGGATGGGGCCACCCATCTGTACTGGCTGGTGTTGTGTGCCAACTTGACACAGGCTGGAGTTATCACAGAGAAGGGAGCTTCAGTTGGGGAAGTGCCTCCATAAGATCCAGCTGTAAGGCATTTTCTCAATTAGTGATCAAGGGGGTAGGGCCCCTTGTGGGTGATGCCATCCCTGGGCTGGAAGTCTTGGGTTCTATAAGAGAGCAGACTGAACAAGCCAGGGAAAGTAAGCCAGTAAGAAACATATCTCCATGGCCTCTGCATCAGCTCCTGCTTCCTGACCTGCTTGGGTTCCAGTCCTGACTTCCTCTGATGATCAACAGCAATGTGGAAGTAAGCTGAATAAACCCTTTCCTCCCCAACTTGCTTCTTGGTCATGATGTTTGTGCAGGAATAGAAACCATGACTAACATACCATCCATCTCAAAAATTTTAACCCAGAATTGCTCCTGTCTAAAGGAAATACTAGGAAAAAGAGTGGAGCAGAGACTGAAGGAAAGGCCATCCAGAGACTGCCCCACCTGGGCATCCTTCCCATAGGCAGCCACCAAACCCAGACACTATTGCTGATGCCAAGAAGTGCTTGCTGACAAGTGTCTGATATAGCTGTCTCCTGAGAGGCTCTGCCAGAGCCTGACCAATACAGATGCGGTTCTTGCAGCCAACCATCTGACTGAACATGGGAACCCCAATGGAGGAGTTAGGGGGAGGACTGAAGGAACTAACGGTGCCTGCAACCCCATAGGGAGAATAGCAATATCAACCAACAAGACCCCTCCCCCAGAGCTCCCAAGAACTAAACCACCAACAAAAGAGTACACATGGAGGGACCCATGGCTCCATCTACATCAACGGGAGGGGAGGCCCTTGGTCCTGTGAAGGCTAGATTCTCTAATGGAGAGGAATGCCAGGGCAGTGAGGTGGGAGTGGGTAGATGGGTGGAGGAACACCTTCATAGAAGCAGGTGGGAGGGGGGATGAGATAGGAGGTTTTTGGAGGGGAAACTGGGAAGGGGGATAATATTTGAAATGGAAATAAATAAAATAGCCAATAAAAAGAAAAATAGATAAATATAGAAATCAAGTACATAAGAGATCTTGCTTTGAAACAACCCACTCTCAAGAGAACCCATACTCTCTATGAGACCAGCACTGATTTCTTATAATGTAATAACCTTCTTCCTGGTGACCTAGTTACCTTTTTCCCAGGTCCCACATCTTACAGTTTTTACCATCATGACATCACTTCACGGAGACCCAAACTCCACATGTAAACCACCAGGAAACATGCTCAAAACACATCCAGAACACAGAAGGTGAGACTTTGAGACACAGTCCCTCTGTCACTGGTGCCTGCTTTACTGGAGACATGGAGTGCAACATGGAGTGGCTCTCACCACTGGGAGACAAAGTTCTTACACCAGAGGACAGGAATATGCCAACAACATGATGATTCTGTAGAGATGCCTCAGTGGATAAAGTGCTTGTTCTTCAAACATGAAGACCTGTGTTTGGATCCCTAGCTTCCATGTAAAAGCTGAACATGGCAGCAGGCATCTGTGACTGAACACTTAGAGGCAAAGATAGGTGGATCTTGGGAACTCATTGGCAAGCCATTCTAGCTAAAACGCTGTGTTCCAGGTGCAGTGAGGAATTCTGTCTCAAGAAAATACAGTAGAAAAAGATAAAGGAAGATACCTCCCAGGCCTCTACACACTGATGTGTGGGTGAATAGACACAGAAACATATTACACACACACACACACACACACACACTACCACACCACAAACACACACACATATACGCGACACGCAACACACACATAACATATACAATACACACAACACACATACACACAGACACACACACACATACACCACACAACAAACACATACACACACACACGACACACAACACATACATAATATATACAGCACACACAACACACATACAACACACACAACACACATACACACACATTCGGGAAAACGTATCACCGGAAAGACAATGTAGTTGAGTGCCCAGTGCTAAGCTTGATGGAATAATGTATAAGAACATACTCCAGAGGACAGGAATATGCCAGCAACATGATGAGTCTATGGAGATGACTCAATGGATAAAGTGCTTACTGTTCAAGCACGAAGACCTGAGTTCAGACCCCCAGCTCCCACATAAAAACTAAACATGGTGGCAGGCATTTGTGTCCCCCATAATGGAGAAGAACAAAAGCTAAATGGGATAAGTCTGAAATTTAATTGCAACCAAGTGTAGTGGGCCCTGAGAACCTGAGATAGAGAGATCCAGAGTTCAAGGACAAAGTGGGCTACACAGCAAGTCCCTGTGTAAAAAAATATAAACAAATAAAAAGCTTGAGTGTTGAGGAGGTAGCTCAGTGGTAGAGCACCTACCTTGGGCTCAAAGTCCTGTGTTTGAGCCCCAACACTGTGAATAACAGTAATGGGCTAAGAGAGGACACAGACAGCATAGAAAGAGGCTCCAATGGCAACAGAAGCATGTACCAGGAGCAAAAGACTGGGCCAAGGGAGTTCTACTCCTAATCAAGCCAGGATGACTGTTAAGGTTGGAGCCTTGCTTAGAAAGAATGGAGTGTAATATGGAGATATCTGAGCTGAAGATACTCATAAATTCTTCGTCTCCAACTTCCTTGGATGTCTTTCAACCTACAAAAGAAACTTAAAGATAATGGCATACAGAGGAGGCCTTATAAACCCAGCAGGTTATCATCATCATCATCATCATCATCATCATCATCATCATCATCATCATCATCATCACCACAATGATTGCATTATCTCCTAACTTCTGAGCTCCTACACTTTGCTTCGCAGAGAAGAGCTGAGACAGGCTTCTGAACCATTGAAGTAAGACCCTCAAAGATTTACTGATGTGATTATTCCTTAGACTACATGTGTGAACAAAGCCTCGGGCATGCTGGTCAGTTCTTGTTCATCTATTCACATGAGCACGATGTCTTTAGGAAAATGGACCAGTGTCTCTGGGAAGCCCAGCACTGCCATGGAGAAACCTGGATAATGTTAGCTGCTGATACATTTGTGTCAAGACACGCATGCAGACTATTGCTAGCCTCCTTTTCTAATAGGCTAGGAACAGAACTCATCCCTTAGGGCAGTAACCGTCTACTAGGCTTAGCTGCTCTAGCAAACCAACTCAGGCAACCCAGTACCTGGACACATGCTAATGTGATCGGGTCACGGTAATCCCAAGCCCACCTGTGTTTGTAGAAGCCACTCAGGGGTATCAGTGGAGATAAATTGAGGAGTAGCCTCTGATACAGAGCTTGGCAGAACTTTTCTATAAAACGTTACTGATTTTAGTAGTATATGAGCAAAGAGGCAAAATTGAGGGGATTGTATTATACATGTGTTTATTTAACCATGCAAAATGCAACCGTTTACAATGGTAAAACCAATCTCATCCTATAGGCTGCTCGTGGAGAATACACTCTAGTAGTGTTATACAGATTCAAGTCTTTTCAACGCAAAGGCTGGACTAACTTTTACTGTCCCTTTCACAATGAGATATATCTTTTGATCATCTTATCCAGGCTTCTTTGTATTTTCCACTTTGAAATGGCAGTCTCTCCTCTCTCTCCTCCTCTCCCTCCCCTTTGCATTCCTCCCTCCATTACTTCCTCCCTCCCTCCCCCTCTCCATCAATTTCAGTTTGTGCCTGCCCAGCTGTTCTTGGGTATGGGGCCAGCCTCTAGAGCTGGTTGACCTACCAGCAGTCACACCTTAGAAACATCAGAGTCTCCCTCCCCCAGCAGCTATTAAAGAGTCAACGACTCCTCAGCCAGAAGTAGGACATCATGCCCACCCCCGTTTGTCTGCCTTGAGCTTGCAAAGGACCTGAACATGTGGTCACAGCCTCTGTGAGTTCATGTATGCAAGAGCCTCGTTGTGCCCAAGAACCAAAACAGTTCTGCTTTTATACTGAAGCACTTTCTTCTGAAATATTCCAGCTAGGAAAAAAAAATGTTGAAACACTTCTCCCTTGTACCTCAATAAAATAATTATAATCTAGGTGTGATAATTGGAGTATTTAGTGTCTTGGCCATTTTTATGGGATCTAAGATCAGAGAGAACATAATGTGGCCTGTTTTAGAATTTAGAATACTGTCATCAGAAAATGTTTTCTTTTACATAACCTAAGATACGTCATGCTATAAAATTTACTACAGCACTTGCTGCTTCATGCTGTCCGTCCCAATGCCCAGGGTTGAACTGAAATGAATCAGTTTTCCCTTGATGCTTTTGTACAAACCAGGCATAGTTATTTGCATGTGCTTTCCTCCCAATTGGGCTGTGACCGACATCCATACTTGTCATGGTTCAGCCTCCAGAATTAAGTATATTACCTTTCACTCAGTAAACTTTCTACAGATGTGGGCTAAATGGAGTTGTTAAAGTTTGCGCAGAGGGTCAGTTTTTCTCTGTTTTCTCAGAAGACTACAGAAGAATCAAAACGTCTTTTTAGTGAAGCCGGAGGTTCAAGTGGGATACAAAAAATTCATGTGTAATTGCTACGTTTCTTACACATTAAAAATGGCTATCAACACTCATTTCTTAATGGTCACTTAATCCTTGAGAAGGGTGCCAAGATCTTTCAAGGGGGAAAGAGTAATACCCCAGTGGGCAATGCCGGGACAACTGGAGCCTTAAACGCAAAAGTGGTGGGGGTTAGACCCCTACGTCATGCCGTATACAAAGCTTGATTCAAAATAGATTAATGTCCCAAATATAAGAGCTGCAACCATAAAGAAAGATTAATGTCCTGAATATAGAAGCGCCATGGTCATAAATACAAGGGCTGTGTTTTCCAAGATTGCTCAGTTAGGACCCTGACTCTCGTTTACAAAACTAGCTAGCTAAAGGGACAGAAAACATGCGAACACATGGCACGTCTATAAATGTTAGCTTCTAGACCGGCCATCTGTAATGCTTGAGTCTAAAGTCAAGCAAGAAAGATAAGAAGGACTTGAACGTTCCACAGAGTCATCACCAGAACATCGTGAAAATGTCTGTCATTTAGAGGAGACCTCTGCAGTGAGCTTTCTGCTTCCTCAGCAGTAGAGGCTCCTGGGGTGCCTCTCCTCAAGACACTCCTCAAAGATACTCAGCTAAATTAAGAAAGAAAAGCACCTAGGCTGGATGAGGGTTTCCTGCTTAATATAGCCTTTGGGGTTTTTTTTCTTTCTTTTCTGCTTGACACGAGTTCATAGCCTTGTAGATGAGAGCGAGAGACACCCATGTTTACATTCTGTAAAGACTTCCTTGCCTAAGATAGGATCTCATTTCCTGGTGTCACTCTTAGGACATTAATAGGATGAAGTCCTTTATGCCTAAAGAAATTATGTGGCATCTTTATCACTTATCTAAAGATCCAGGAGAGGAAGGTTGTGGAGTTATGAAACAGGTTAGACTCTAGAGTCTCTAAGACCAGCTCCTTAGTGATGTCATCTCAAAGATCTTACTCATTTGATTCCCCTGTTTCATCATCTGTGAAGTGGGAGTGGCTATGCTTAGGGTTTACTAGGCCCATTTGTGAAGGGTAGATATGTCCCATGCTGAGAATAGTCTATCTATATAAGACCTTTGCTGGCTGTCACAAAAGCCATTCAAACACAGGCCTAGGACTGGATGACTAACTGTCAGTATAGTACTTGCCTTATAAGCACGAGGATTGGGGTTCAATCCCTAGAATCCAGGTAAAATCCCAAGCAAGTGGCTCACACTTGCAGCCCCACCACCAGGAAGTAGAAACTGACACATCCCCAGGCTTTGCTGTCCAGCTAGCCTAGCTTAACCCTTGAGTTTCAAGCCATTCGAGACCTTAGGCAAAAGATAGTTTCTAAAGAACAATATCTGAGGCTGTACTCTGGCCTCCAGCTGTGTATGTATACAGATTTATATACATACCTGCACATACACGTACACAGGAACACATGTATACACAGAGTCCCTAATCTAAAAGCGGTAGCCCTGGAAATCGTCTTTGAAATTGACATCGGCTCACCATCTTACCAGCTATCTGATCTCTGGTACTTGTTCCCTGACTCTTACCTTTTCCTCTGCCTAGTGTGCAACACTTTTGAGAAACATTAAATGAAATAAAGCATGTGAACAGTAGGACACAGCAAACACTCAGTTCATAATAGTAGTTCTTTCCTTTGAAGGTGTCTGGGTAGCTGGAAGCATGGCTCCAAAGGAAGTCCATCTATTATCTCTACTCTGTCACATGGAGCTAATCCCATCTGGATATCATGTTCAGCAAGCATAAGGTCCACTTAGCTCAGGTAACTAAGTTAAGGTCTAATGATGGGACTAACTTTAGACACAAAGAGAGCAAGAAAGAAGAAAGGAGCTGGGCGGTGGTGGCGCACGCCTTTAATCCCAGCACTTGGCAGGTGGATTTCTGAGTTCGAGGCCAGCTTGGTCTACAGAGTGAGCTCCATGACAGCCAGGGCTACACAGAGAAACCCTGTCTCAAAAAAACAAAAACAACAAAAAAAAAAAAAAGAAGAAGAAGAAGAAGAAAGGAGAAGGGTGAAGAAAGAGAGTATGGAGGAGAAAAAAAAAGCTGAGGCATCAGATGCTAACACCAGGATTCTACATCCTAAACTTTATGTTGGCATCTAAATGTGGATCGGCCTCCCTAGTGGAAGGGAAAGGACATCCTACTGCAATGCTCATAGGAGCTTGCCTGGTCCCCGATCAGGGAGTCAGGTGGAAAACATATACTCATGAACAAAAGACTTGTCCATTGTTCTTTATGCAGAATAACTTTATGTTCTGAACATTAGCAATAAGAGAAGAGCTTTCAAGAATGATTAGCTGCAGAATAACAATAACACAAAGACAAACTACTCTATAAGTACTAAAAAAGTTCAGAAAGATTTACAACAAAAATTTAAAAAATTCATTTCTTCAGGGGAGAAATATAGACAGGACAGATTCTAGAAAAGAATCATGGACTTGGATTTTTCAATCTTGATATGCTTTCCGTATTTGGTATCTCTCTCTTAGTGATGAGGATCATTATTCTAAGGATGAGTGCAGTGGGATTCCTGTTCTCTTAATCCATCTGGACCAAAAGAAGAACCTATTTTTAATACATAAACACCAAGCCATTCCTTTGACCTCACAACTTAAGGCAGGCCATGCAATATGAGAGACATGCTTAAACTAAACCTGTTATTTCTTGTGATCAGAAAATTCACATTCTAGCAGGCTGCTCTATATTTTATGATGTTATCCAAAATGCCCTCCAGATGGAGACAGGGAGGATGCAGAGACTAAGGTGGGATTACACTTCATCTGTCTCTGGTTCAGAAAGGAAGAAGTGAATTGAGAACTAAATACATGCAGCATCAACCATGTTAAATAGCGCCTGAGCAGAGACTCAAAGGTGAGCTACTTAGCTAAGAGATAAATCTCACAGCTTGCTTTCCAGATTAAGAAAGGCATTGGAATCTAATCCATGTAGATTCCCAAGGAACATAGAGTCTTTGCCTCTGAGGTATTTCCAATACAACAAGGGGATTAAACAAGATGGCAGCCATGGAGAGCACTCAGAGAACCAGGGGCTCCAGTAAAAGGCTTTCTTTTCAGAGGTGCTTAATCCTTTGCCTATTTCCTTTTCAATACTTATATATAATGTGCTAGCCATGTGTGTGTGCAGATTCATCAGCTACAACTCCAGACCAAGGCAACTGTGCCCACTGCACAACCCTGAGGAACAGCTAATACAAACTTTATCAGCAGCTCAAGTACCATGGAAGGGTTTCAATTTTTCACGTCATTTTCCCCAATGATAAATAGCTCTTGGGGAATTTTCACATATTCAACATATATTCTTCCTCTAATTTTCATGGAGATTGTTTTTCTGGAATAATGGATGATTATAACAAAGAACCACAATTAGATTCAAGGTGAAATTAGCATCTAGGCTCAGATAATCATTAACAGTTTTCAAGTGTTCAATTAAATATTTGTACTGTAACATGGCAACTTTTTTTACAACCGTGAAGTACCAACCTCATCGACATTGTAGGACCAACAACATCATCTATCACCATGCACTCAAGGCCTCTCTGATTGTAACCACAAGAATGTACACAGCATCCATTTCCAACTGCTTCAGGAGATAGTTATAGCTGAGATGAAAGGCATCGGCCTA
Organism: Mastomys coucha; assembly: GCF_008632895.1. NCBI lineage: Eukaryota > Metazoa > Chordata > Mammalia > Rodentia > Muridae > Mastomys > Mastomys coucha. Next base: position 108,911,914 of record NW_022196911.1, read on the forward strand.
AGAGATCTAATAATATCTAGCTACTGACTGATGGGGATAGAGTATGGCAGAAATGAAATTTGGGGCCCTTGGCTATTGTTAGAGTAGAGAGAACATACAAGGACAAAATGAAAGGTAAAAACCAACTCATTTCACTAGCATGACCCTCTGTTAGATATATACAATCACAACTTCATATTCTCTCTGAGGCCACGTAGTAGAGTGCTAATAATATGAATATTTTAGATCAATTTTACCCAAGTAGTTTATGTCACATTTCACAGAGTACAAAGATGTGCTGTCGTATTAATGTTCATATTGATTTTAGAAATAAAGAGCAACATGCAGCCTATGTAATTGACATTGTTTGTAGATACATACAGAAGAGCAGGCTAAGACTTAGAAAACTTGGGTAAATTTCAGAAGTTCCCATGATAGATCAAAATTCAACTTCTGCAAGTCTTAGTTAAGAGGCTCATCTAATTTTCGTTCTCTGTCTCGGGGGTGACCTAACTAGGGAAGCTTAGACGAGTCAAGCATTTCAACCTACAACTCAGAATGAACAGTGCACTGTGGAAAGTTATGCTACCCAGATCCATTCCAAGTATTAAAAAGCAAGCACCTGCCATCCCTTCCTAGCTCAGAGAGGAGTCCCCGCCAGGAAGACCCTATGAATACTATCCATATCTGTTCTTAGACAGAGCCCATGTGAAAAAGGACACAGGCAGTTTCATAAATTCTTATTATTGAACCAGGCACATAACATCATGAAAGAATATATAGGTTTGAAGCAAAACATGACTTCAAATAAATAACAGCACCATAACATACATATGGATGGGAATACTATGCATAACTTGCACCAGGAGGGAGATTCATATATGGCAACCACTGTAGCCCACACATAAGTAGTCCATGTAAATATGCTGAGAGAGGTCACAGACTTGTGCAGTGTGCTGGCATCCAGCTGCTTCTGGCAAGATGGCCTGTATGCTTTCAACAGACATCCTTTAATTAGTAGTGGGTTGTCCCAACTGAGGGCAGCTTGAACAGGAATAGTTATTTGAACTACCCACCTCATGCCTGGCTCCTAGACCTTTTTGGCTTATTATCAGAAGTGTCACAGTCACAGTGACTGCCAATGAGTCTGAAGTCATCTGATGGCAGCCACTGGAACTACAATCATCACCGAAGGGCAAACTCTTAAGGGACCCGAATCGAGACACCATGGTGAACACTGAGAGATGGGTGAGGCCTCAGGAGAAGAATGCAGACAAGAAACATAGGAGGGATGCATTCCTGAATGGAGCCTTCCACGTGGAGAGCAATTGTTACTGCTCATTCTTTTGGAGCTCAACAAACTTAGGTCTTTCAACAGTGGGAAGAGATATAAACTCGAGAATGGAACTTTAGACTTGTTTCCTAAACCACGAGTGAAATGGCAAAGGGAAATGCTGTAGGTCACTGTGAGGAGCCAAGCTGCTGAAGGATCACAAGTTCCCTTGACCAGACATGAACAATCAGGCTTCTGTTTCAGATCTGAGGAGAACATTACTTACTGTGCTCAAAGCAGAACGCCACAGCCATCCACAGCAAGTTTTCTATTACTAGGTCCTGACAGGCCTGAGAAGACTTGGGCCTTGAGGAGAGTGAGCCGGGAAACCTTTACAAATCACAAAATAAAATGCAAACTTGTCCTGAAACACCTGACCTTGAACTAAGGTCTTTCAAGAGCTAGTCACGGTATGTGTCATTAAAGCTGGGTTAGTGGGAAGGAAGGACCAGACAGAGCTCAACTCCTCTGTCCTTGGTAAAAGCATGGAATGTTTGTGGGTGAGTGAATATTTAACCAGTTTCCTGTTAGCTTTCTCAGTGATGACCTTAGAGTTTATGTTTTGATGCTTAATGGTCATGGGGATCAGACTCAGTCAACTTAGGAATCTTCACTTTGAAAAGAAAGGGAAAGGGAATGTGACGTTTCTTTTCTGTGTCTTCAGAACATGAAGCTGATGTCTTCACCCATCCACCTGGCCTCTCCATGAATGACTTGCTTCCACAGGCTCACATCCACTCTGGTGGTGTTTGCAAGTCTTAAGAGATGGGGAAGAGGTTGAGTAAATAACTTCATTGGTTAAAGGATTTTCATGCAGACAAAGAGTACTGAGTTTGACTCTTTGAAAGCATGTCAAATACTGAGTGTGGTGAGGCACACTTGTGATTTCAGCACTGGGGAAATGGAAACACAGGGATGCCTAGGTTTGCAGGCCAGTGGAATCTAACCAGCAAGCTTCAGGCCAGTGGTTCTGTCTCAAAAAGAGAGGTGGATGGAACTGAGGAGCATCTCTTGGAGTCAACGTATGACCTCCACATGTGTATTCACATAAACAAGCAAGCAAGTACACACACACACACATACACACACACACACACACACACACACACACACACACACACACACATACACAGACACAAACAGGGGGGAAGAAGGGGAGGGCAGATGGATGGAGGGAGGGGAGGAGAGAGAGACAGAGAGAGAGGACACTATGATGGAGCCAACAATAGTAATGTCATGGTGTCAACTATTCCAGGCAGAGAAATCAGCAAAATGCAGATGCTTGACTTAGTTGAGGACATTCCTTCTGGTGATACAACCAAGAGGAGCCACAGGGTCAGGGAAGGTAGGAACTGGAGAACAGAGTCCCCACACACTTTCTCTCTGGTAGTAATCAAGTGTAAAGTTTATTCCTTGTGTGATCAACCATCAAAGCTCTGAAACTACAACACGAGGCCCACTTCTAGGAGGCTTTTAGGGTGTCTGGAGCTGTCCTCGAGCATTTCACTGACACTCCACAACAACCTTTAGAAGCAGGTGCCATATTTATCCTCTTTCACAAGTCAGGAAACATGGGCTTAAAGCTTAAGGGACTTGCCTGTCCTGCTGGTAAGTGCTAGAGACTTCACACGGAAGGCAAATTAAACAACCACAGGGGAGTTAAACGGCCCCTGCTATTGTATGAACTCCCATCCCACACTCGGGAGCAGGAATCTCAGCAGACACAGGTTTATGTATGTTCTTCATAAGCAAGGAAGCAAGATTGGGGACATTAAGAGACGGACCATATGGTTTCTTCCTCCTGATGCCTCCGAAGCTGCTTAAACCTCAACTGGGAGAAACCTGAGGTCTGGGCTGGCCCCTGGGTGGATATTTCCATCCATTCTGAGTGCTGAGAAGTCTTCAGTATCCCTCTCCCAGTGTGGTTAGAGGTGGAGGAGAGTCTGGGCCTCAGTGCCAGGGACCACACCTCTTTGTCAGGAACATGCAATTAAACAAGAAATAAAAGAGGGGAGCGGAGAGCAAAGGCATGGCTGCCCACCCCCGACTCTTCTTGAACACTCATTCTTACATGTATGTACACACACATACGGCAGACAGATGTCCTTCCCCGGGATCCACGAGCTTCTGGTCAAACTTTTCCCACCTGGTACCCTTCTGCACGAAACACTCCTCACACCCAACCTGAGCCTTGGACCGTCGGCGGGGATATTTTTAAAGGCATGACACAGAGAAGTGTGACACACTCGGTTTTCTCAGTGGGTGGGTAGAGGGCTATTTCGTGTTGTTCTTGTCACCGAGCCCAACATTACAAGTGTGCCCTTCATTACTACGAGAAGCGAGAAGCTTCTGCAGCCCGACCCAGCACAGTGTGTTCCCGAAGATGGGAAAGGAACCGGGACGGTGTGCAGAAGAGGGAGTGGAGGCCTCTGGGGACAGGACCTGCCCTGCTAGACTCTCCTTTGCCCCTCAGGTTCTTGGCCACAGTGTATAAAATGTCCCAGTGGCTGCTGCTACCTAAGGTCCTCTGTGAATCAATTACTACAACTGAAAAAAAAAAATGCTAGATTTTCGGTTATTGAGACCTCCATCATTCAGTGAATGATTAGTGCTATTTTATTCCCCTCCCCCCCACACACACTTTTTAATCTCCCCTTTTCTTTTTCATGGAGGGAGGGGGTCTGCACATCACGCTGAACATTAATAGGGGCATTAAGAGCTAAATACCTGTCTCACCATTTACATGGAGAGACGCTGGTCAAAGGGCTTCATTGTTTTCCTGGGAAGAAGTGGGAGACAGTGGGTACACCTGCCTTGGGCACAGGCAATAAAAAGGTGAACTGAAGGTTGAGAATTTAAAAGCAATTAAGGAAATAATTAAGAGTGGGCCTGCTTTTCTCTTGGTGCCTTGCATTGGTGAGTCTAAATAATATCAGTGTAAAAGATTCCTTCCTCTTTAAGAAAATCACCCCCACCACCTCTCCCTACTCTGCCCCCAAGAGCTGCTTGGAAGGAGAGAGTTGGAAGTCTGAATTTGGAAAATCGGGGTCAAGTTCATCTTATTTTCTACTAATTGAATGCAGCACTTACATTTTTTTGATAGCAACCTGGTTTCCCCCATTTATCGTAACGCGAACATAAACGTTAGTCCCTTCTGAGCAATGAGGAGTGAGCTGCCTCTGTAGTGAACTTGAATGCTTGAAAGAAGGACTTGGGGCCAAAGGCATATCCCCATGCCTTACAAGAATAAGGACCTGGATTCGATTCACAGAACACACGTTAAGAAACCAGGGACTAGACTCAGTGGTGTGCACTTACACTGAGAAAGCAGAAGCAAGTAGACACCTGGGTCTTGATAGTTAGCTTGCTAGGTAGTACCAGATAACTGGGAGTCTGTGTATTAAAAAATAAAACAAAAGGCAGATTGTGTCTGAGCAATGACACCTGCGGCACTCTTCTGTCTTCCACACACATGAGCGTGAGAACTTCACACACACACACACACACACACACACACACAGGCACACACACAGAATACACACAGTCACGGGCACCCATAGGTACACATAAAATGCATATACATGTACACACATACACATCAGCGCACAGACAAACACATATACACAGTGCACACATGCACATACACACAAGTACATACACATAGTATGCATATAGGCACACATGTACACATAAATGCATACACATATACACATGCACATAAGTGCACACATGAACACACATACACACAAGTGCATACATGCACACGTACACACACACAAAGAAAGTGCCTCTCAGGAAGAAGGTACCTGGCTCTGTGCTAACTCATAGTTAGTTCCTTTTCAGAAGGCTCAGGGTTGCCTCTTATATAGCCCAGAGTCAGCTGGGGCTCATTACATCTCCCTACTTCTTTAGGGTCTGGACTAAGCCTTGGCCATTTCTAGATTACAACAAAGGTCTACAGTCCACAACTCAATCACCAGATTCAGCCTAGTGTCTGTTAGAAAGAGGTGCGAACACATTGACCTACTTGCTATCCATGGACCATTTGACTTTGATAGCAGAATCCCACCTTTGTGACAGACTTTGGGCCTTAAAAATTCTAAACAATTTTCTATCTGAGCCTTTCTAGGAAAGGGTTGCTAGACATCACACTAGAATATCTGTACGGCCCTTGGCTGGATGTATTGTTTCTTCTCTTGATCTCTTACAATACATTTTCTACCAGGCAGGCAGCTTTGTTTGTTTATCTAAGTCATACCATAATAAAATATGACCACTCAAAGCTGCCAGTTAGCATCCATTATAATAAGAGTAAAACACAACCTTCATTTCCTGGGCCAAGAAGATCTTACAATCTGGCCTCTGATTCTTCTCATAATCCTTTGACATGGAGAAGCATGATCTCCCAAATGCACACATTGAAGTTCCAACACCCAGTGCGCCTGTATGCAGGAATAGTTCTGAGGATGGCAGTAAAGATTAAATGACGTTGTAATGATAGGGTCTTGATCCAACATGCCTCTTAGACATCTAAGAAGATGAGAGAGGTAGAAAACTACCGTTCTCTGGCATGCACTAGGAAATCACTTAAAAAGAAAGACTAAGAAGATATCTGTCTGTAAGCTGGGAGGAGACTCCCTGCCAAAAACAAAATGGAACTGTATCTTGATCTCGAACTCCAGAAGGGGGAGGGAATGAGTTACCATCATTCAAACCACTGAAGTTGCAGGATTTTGTTGTGGCAGCTTAATGTAAAACCTTCTCTCTGCCTCTGGTACTCTGGCAGCCCTAGAGTATGGTGTGCTCTTAGTTGCCTGGTGCTTGCTGTTCATTCTCACAGAGTGTTTTCCCCCTTGGATCCTACTGGAGCTGTGACTCCTTATGGTTCAAGAAATACCACAAGGATTAAGTATTGTGAATTTGGCTATGTTTGGGGAATATCCATCCGTGATGGTCTTTCTAGAGACCATCTCTCTAGAGAGGTTTGACTGAATGAGAGTCACAGCATCATGTGTGTTAGCATCCCAGAGTGGATACAAGAGGAAACAGAGAAAGATAGCTGGGCATCAGAACTCATTTTTGTTTCCCAACTGTACATGCAAGGATGCCAGCTGCCCAGGCTCCTGTCACCAGGCCTTGCCACCAGGATGAACTGCATTTCTTCAAACTATGAGCCCGAATGAACTCTTTCTTCTTTAAGTTGTTTTTGTCAGATATTCTGTTACCTCAACAAGAAAGGTAAAATGATGTGAGGACTTTGGTTTAATGTCATTTTCTCAGACCCTAGCATTGGCTATGACTTTAAAATGACACCCATATCGCTCTTAGCACATGAAATCCACAAGAGTCCATGATTTAGGGTTCTATAGAGCCATGAATTCCATCTTTATCAGATGTCTGGGTGGAGATATCCCATAGTCAATTAGATATACAGGTTTGGAATTCATGAGAGAGATTGGGGTTAAAGATAAAAAAATGTGAGTCACCCAGATATAGATGATATTGAAAGCCATGATCTATAGCAAGGTTTGTTAAGTAAGAAATGTGGATACAGAAAAGAAAAACCCCAGGATCTCTGGGATACACAAATATTTAAAGGCTGAGGAAAGAAGTGGATCAAAGCTAAGGAAAAGAGAAAAAGAATCTATCAAGGGGTCAGGAGAAGCAAAAGAGAAACAGTGAAAGATTGTCATTCCTAATGGTGACAAAGTTCCAGATGAGGAATGGATATCCTGGGCCTGAGGTAGGAGAAGAGTAACTGAGACAGAAATTTGTAAGGCAGGGTGAAGAAGAGCCCATAGGACAAAAGTGAGTGGAGTGTGTGTGTATGTTTGGGGAGGGGGTGTATAGGGCTGAAGGTAACAATTTCAGAGTTCTGTTAACATGGCAGAAAGAAAAACGTTGTAGCTGGAGGAAGCTGAGAGGAAGGGGGCAGGGATCCAGAAGGGATGGCAAGTACCAAGTGGATGGTAAGGGCACTAGACTGCAAAGATGGTGTCACAATCAAGATTGGTCACCGATGACCAATTTTCAATGGATATGCATGGAATAGCACCCTTTGCTGGACCTCAGTACTGACTGCAGGGAAAGCAGAAGACACGGGGCTAGAAGAGGTAACGAGGTGACTCATTTTTAGGTGGCTGCCTGCTTGTTTTCTCAGTGAGTACAAGGTGAGGTCATCAACTGAGAGTGAGGGGGTGGATGTCAGGAGAGATGTCACACAGTGGCCTGGGATGGAAGGACTGAGTTGACCAAGGAAATGTAGAAAGATTGCCAGAGATTGCCAAGGGCCCATGGGAAGCCCATAGTCAAACATCAAGGCATGACCATGCAGTCCTGCCCCATGTCTTTCTCTAGCTAGCCTTGGAAACACTCATCCAGGCTTATGGGAGGAAGATGTCTACATTGAAACCAGGGGGAGATGTTTAGATCTGTAGACTGGAGGAAACGGTGGAGACTGTGTGATTATGCTAGGATTGTGATGTCAGAGAATATAATGAAGACATGGAAGAATGGGGGAATTAACCCAGAAGTCACTGTGTCCAAGGACTAGGAACAGTCAGGAATTTTCTGAGGTCAGGCTCATAGAGGTATTTGCCTAGAAGATGGTAAATGGTGAGTGGTAAGTGGGATCCTCCACATGAGATTTGGGAAGCCAGCAAGAATACCCACAGTAATTGCACAGATCTATGAAAGGAACAGGCTGTCAAAGGGGAGAGGAGAGCATCCTTACAAGAGGAAAAACCAAAGAAAGAGAAGTGGGGAGGTGGGGTGAGAGATACAATATCTGCTGGGATTTTTGAAATGTTTCTAGTGATAGTAAGAATGGCAGTGCCCGTAATGTGAGCAAAGTGTTTAAGAGAGGGAGAGAGGGAGAGCTGGTAGGTCAGTGGCCACGGGGAAGAGCAGTTAGTGCACGATGTCTAACGCCATGAGCATCAAAGGAGCAGAATTTCAAGAAGTTAGAAAGGATGGGAAGATGCTCTGCAGATAGAATATGGAGCTAGAAAGATGCACAGCTGCCTTGTAGGGATGCTGCGGAAGGCTAAAGGAAAGCGGGGGGTGGGGGGTCAGAGATGACCCTCTGAGCACTATGAGCGTCTGAGCCTGCCATCCTCAGGAAGTATGAGGACATGGCTCATTTTGGTATAGGCACAGGAAGCAGGTTTTAAAGACCACATAGTGGGCATTCTTGTTAGATTGGGTGATCTAAGATGAGAAAAGTCTATGCCTGTTTCACCCAGAACAAAGTTTGCCAATCTATGTAGCTTATGAGAACAAAAGTATACAGAGTCATAGTTCTGGAGGTCATGTGTGTGTGACATGGCTGTCAGCTGTGCCACATAACCTCTGTGACCCACAGGGAAAGAGTCTCCTTGCCAGTTCCAGCTCCTGAAGCCCCAGTCTGTCACTACAGTCTCCACAGGATATTGTATGGTCTGTCCCTCAGTCTTTACTCTGCGCCTGGCTGTCTCAGGGTCCAAGTTTCTCCTTTTTAATAGGGACACCACTCACATTGGATGAGGGCCCACCCTAATGACCTCATCTTAACTTGATTAAATCTGTGTGCCTGCACACTTGAGCTGTTACAATAAAAACACTATAAAACTGGTCACTCACAAGCAACAGACATTTGTGTCTTACAGTTCTAGGGGCTGGGAAATTTAAGATCAAAGCACCAACAGGTTTGGGAGCTGGCAAAGGCTCCCTTCCTGATAGACAGGTACCTTCTAATGATGTCTTCATGAGAAAAGCAAACAACTTTCGCTCTGGCCCCCAAAACTTCTAGTCCCATCCATGAGTGCTCTACCCTTGTGGCTTAATTTCTTCTAATAGTACATGGGGGATCTGGTGTAGCCTCTCCTGCCAGCATAAAACTTCACAAAAGGACGGTCTACCTCCATTCACCGCTCACTCCCAAGTATATAGAACCATACGTGGTATCATATACGGTCACAATTATCTGCAACTATGCTAAGTCCTAATGCTCTGGGCTTCTCGGGGCTAAGGTGTTGATGTATCTCTTGGGGGTAGCACAGTTCAAAGCATAGGAAGGTCAGGCTGATGTCCCAAGGTCCTCTACCATTCATACACAGTGGAGTGAATTCTGGGGTTTTCTTGTGTGGGCAATCAGTTTGTGTCCTGGGATTATTGTCTAAGTGGGTGAGTGAGAAGAGAAACATCATGGCAAAGAGGGGTGGTCCCATAATGATATAGTGGACACATTAGTTCAGGACGGTATGAGAAGTCTGTGAGCCTGCTTTGTAGATGCTGTGGGTATGGTGTAGCTCAACAGTCAGTAAGTCTTTCTGTTACTAAATCACTAGTTAAGTAGATTCGAGTTATACTGTTCTAACTGTAACTTAAAACATTGGCAAGAAAAAGACCTGGGTTCTTTTGTCCTCAGAGACCCTGCACACACCATCCCACTGCTTGGAGAAGTCTCTCAGAGCTCGTGACAGCTGGCTTCATCTCCCTCCCAAGACAGATCCTCTCAGAAACCTCCTGTTTAGAGAAATCTGCTATCCCTTCTAGAGTCTGACTTCCCATCACTGAAAAGGCACCATTCTCTGCCTTGTTCCCGTGGTTAGTGTTCACCTCTCCCACCAGCATAAAATGTCACAAAGCAAAAAGCCTACTGGCCTCCAACCACCATAGAACCATAGCTGATACAGGTAGGAATGACAATAGCCAAAGGAGCCGTCCTGACCACATCCTTTGTCTGGCTCAGTAAATGTACGTATGCCCAGGACATACGTTATCCATGCTTTCTCATTCCCATCTATAAACAAAAGAGCTGGAGCCCGGGTTTAATGCTGTAGGCCTGTAATCCCAGCTGCTCTGGAGACAGAGTCCATAGTCTGCCTTGGTTACATATCTAGTTGGAGGCCAGCCTAGGGGAGAGGCATATATGGGCAAGTGCTTTCTTACAGTCACTGAATTAGATCCAATACCCAATACACCCACCAAAAAAAAAAAAGTGCTTAGGCCTTATCTTTGAGATGCTTTCAAGTCTCTCAACACCAATCACATGGCAGCCTGACATTGTGAGACACCCACTGGAACGCTGATGGTTAGCCAACAGGTTAATACCTCGAAGCCAAGAGAAGAAAAGCCCCCATGGATTGTACTCTTAAAAAATAGCTATTTATTGGATCTACTAACAGATGTGATTTGAACAAAGAACAGTTTTACTTGTGTGCCTTTAGAGCCTTCCCTTAATTCGTTAAACTGAGGCTACACCGTGTCAGCGCAGGGCCTGGAAAGATGGCTCTTGCTGTTCTTCCAGAACATAGAAGGGAGTTCCCAGCACCCATAGTGGGCTTTCTATTGCTGTGACAAAATACTGTGACCCCAAACAAGGTGGTGCTACATGTCAGAACCCCAGTTCATCACTGAAGGCAGTCAAAAGGACTTGAGTAGGATCTGGGAGACAGGAACTGACGCAGAGACCACAGAGGAGCGCTGCTCCCTGGCTTGCTTCCCCTAGTTCACTCTGCATGCTTTCTTATACATGCCAGGATCACATGCCTAGGAGTGACCGTTCCCACAGAGGGCTGTGCCCTCCCATATCAACCACGAATCAAGAAAACATACCACGTGTATTGTTCCACAGACATACCCACAGGCCAATCTGATGGAGACATTTTCTCAGTTGAGGTTCCCTCTTCCCAGGTGATTCTAGCTGGTGTTGACATCAACAATTAACCGGCTCACTTGTCAAGTGCCCCTAACTGCCTGTAATGCCAGCTATAGGGTATCAGATACCCTCTTCTGGCCTCTTATGTCACCTCCAGATATGTGCACATAAACACACACATGCATGAATGTACACATACACACACAAAATAATAGTAATAATAATAGTAATAATAATAATAATAATAATAATAATAATAATAATTTTTTTAAATGTGAAGGGTGAGACCAGTAAACAAGATGGCCAGACCTATGGGTACTACTATGTTGAAGGCCATCTTGGATCTTCGGGAAAGTTCCATTTGGTTCTGGTTTTTCTTCTTGTATACTAAAAGTGTGCACAGAGTTTCAAATGGTAGAAGTGGTCTCACCTAAGAATCAAGAAGAGTTTTATTAACTGATCTTGGTCCAGATTCTTTTTTAAGATCTTGAAAATAGTAACTAGGCTCCTCTGTCAGCTTTTCCAGAAATACGAATCTAGGGATCTGCTGTATCCCAGGCCTTGAGCTATGGTGAGGATTAAGCTTTCTCAAGCTTCAAGGCCTTGTTATTTCTTTCCTTCTAAATCTGTTGATTGTAAATTTTCTGATATTCCACCACCCTATTCTTTGTCCCAGGACTTCAATATTTGGAGAAGAAACATGAAGTGACAAAGGCCACAGTTTTTTGGCCAGCCTTCCCGGGTCACATTGATATTGGTCATCATTAGCTCTGTGGGTGTACATATTCACATGCGTATGTGCACGTATGTGTGTGTGCACAGACTAGAGGGCCAGTAACTCTCTGGGGTTGTTGTTGCTGTTGTTGTTGTTGTTGTTCTAAGAATATAAACAATTTGTATGGGTGGTTTGCCTACATGTGTGTCTGTGTATCACACACGCTGCCTCGTGGCCTTCACGAGAGGGCAATGAGATCCCGAGGAACTGGAGCCACTGATGGTTGTGAGCATCCTGTGGGTGCTGGTAATTCCTCTGGAAGATCAGCCAGTGCCCATGCTGAGTCATCTTTTGCAGTCCTCTACCTTATGGTTATCGCAATTGTGTCTCCCACAGAGTGTGAATATGCTCAACTGGCTAGGCTGGCTGGCCAATGAACTCCAAAGATGGGCCTGTGTGAGCCCAACTGGAGAGCCGGAGTTACAGTCTTGCTGTCCTGGGTACCTGAAGTCGGCTTCTGCAGCTTGCTCTGGAAGAGTTGCTTGACTCTCTGAACTTGCTCCCCAACCCCAGCACCATTAGCTTCATGATCAAAGAGTACCCCTTCCTTCCCCCCCCCCCGCTCCTCCCTCCCCCGCCCCACCCCCGTCATCCCCCTTCTGTCTATCCTGATTCCAGAACTGAGCCTAGAAGAGTCCCGGACAGGTTAACACGCATACTGGAGGGATGTCAGGATTTTACTGAGGCTGAGAGAAGAGTACCAGAGGCCTAGCAAGGCGGGAAGAGAGGCAGGAAGAATCCTGACTGGTCTAAGTCTTCACACTTGAACTCCGGGTTTTATAGTTCTATAAAAGGCAGCTGACAAAAGAGAACCCGTCTTGGGAGGGTCCAGCTGGCGAGACCTGAGCCCGGGCGGAGCTGCCTCAACCTTGGAAGGGGCCACACTTGCTTTTTTCATCCGTGAGGTCAGAGCGGATGGGATTCCCACTCCTGCTGGAGCCTGGGAGAGCAGACGGCCCCAGCCGAGCCTGGCGGGTGCCAGCAGCAACTAGGCGCTGCCTTCCTGGCTCCACAGCAGGAGCCTTCCTCCACGGAGACTCTGTGCAATGCTTGGAAGGGAAGCTAGCCCAGCCTCCGCTGCTGTCTGCCGGGCTGGGGAGCCTGCTCGCCCCTTCTTGGTTGCCGTGTGCCCCACACCCTGCTCAGCCCACGCAGCTGCCACCCTCAGCCCCCCATTTCGAGACTGGGGGAAGGGCTGCAGTGTCTGACTCACAGGCAGACACCTCCCTAACCCCTGGACTGTAGAATCACCCCCCAAAATAAAAAGGGTTTTTTGGACTCAATAGTTATTTTCCATTAAATCTCTTTATTTTTTTTATTTTCTTTCTTTTTTTTTTCTTTTGCTTATTCACTTCAGACCAGTCCACTGCGCTGGCCTCAACTGTGCAGTTTCTGTGTGGACAAAGCTAGTAGCTCTCCAAGCCCTGGGGGTTTGGCGTGAAGCAACTCCTGCTCACTCAGCCCTGACTCAGAGGAGGTACCTTCTTCCTGGCCAGAAGCAGGGCTGCCCAGCTTCAGGGAGAGGCCAGAGAGAGAGGGAGATGGAAGGGAGCCCAGGAGGGCAGAGGCAGGCGCCTCGGGAGGGAAGGCTTGCTTCAGGAAGGCTTGCTTAGGGGAAGATCTGAGACGGTTTCAGAAGCCCTTGGCTCTAGCCAGCAAACAGCTCACATCATAGCACTGATTGGTCTGCCCTGCTCCTTCCTTCCTTCCTTCCTTTGGCCTGACTGTGAGGCCAAGAGAACAAGGCTGGAGCAAAACCCCAGGGAAATTTTTGCTGAGTGGTCCCAAGTTCTCAAATCATCCATCATCATCAAACTGGATCAGTGTATACACGGCGTGGACACACTGTGACGATTCTTTGTGCTACCCTGGGACACATTCATTCCCTCAGCTCTTAGTCATACATTCTATTACTAGATGCTATCTTCACAGCCTACTGTGCACAGTGGAGGACCTACTGAGTGGCAGAGAGACATGGTCTGAGCCTAGAAGAGCTGCTGCTTTGTAGATTTGCCCTAGAGAACACAACTCCTAACAGAGCTATCCTGACAGCAAAGGAGTTTTGGAGCTGGCCATTCTCTATATCACAGGAAGCTGGGCATCAGGGACAGGCCTCCTCCAGTGATGGCTTGTATCTGTGATGCATTTGATTCCTTCAGCTCTCTCTCTCTCTCTCTCTCTCTCTCTCTCTCTCTCTCTCTCTCTCTCTCTCTCTCTCTCTCTCTCTCTCTCTCTCTCTCTCTCTCTCTCTCATCCACATTGCAGAACCACTTCAGAAAACTTCCAAAGAAAGCCAGACATGGTGAGGTATGCACACCCAGAAGGCTGTGGGAGGAAGGTGACCTTGTGTCAAGTTTGAAGATAGCTTGGGCTGCATAGCAAAGCTATCCCAAAATAATCAAAATGAAAAAGTGAAGAAGTAAAGAAGAAAAGAAGGAAGGGGATGAAGAAGAAGAGGAAGAAGAGGAGGAAGAAGAGCACAGGGGAGAAGAAAGGGAGAAGGAAGAAGGAGAAGGAGGAAGAGGAAGGGAAGAAGGAAGAAAAAGAGGGGGAGGAAGAAGTGGGAGGAGGGGAGGAAAGAGAAGGAAAGGGTTCTCATGGGAGAATACAATCAAAATAGCCTAACTTGAATATGGTCCCTTCCTTCTGAAACTTATGTTGAAATTTGACTCTCCACAGGGAAAGAAGCATTGGAAGTAACAATGAGATCTTTGGGGGCTGATAAAGCCATGAGAATAGATCAGTAACTCCCTCGGGACTAGATCAGTTACTGTAAGGGGGTTGTTACAGTATGTGGCTGCCCCTGGGCTCTGTCCATTTTGCCTATGCCCATGGGCCCTTCCATTGTCCAGCATGAGCTGGGAGGCAGCTCCGGGTCCAGTAGACACCACAGACCTGCTCTAGAGCTCTCAGGTCTCAGAACCTCTAGTTTCATTACATTTCATTTTTATTTGCATGATGTTTCTCTCTCTCTCTCTCTTTCTCTCTCTCTCTCTCTCTCTCTCTCTCTCTCTCTCTCTCTCTCTCTCTCTGTGTGTGTGTGTGTGTGTGTGTGTGTGTGTATACAATGTTCCCAGAGAATAGAAAAGGATGTGAGGTCCTCTGCAAATGGACAGTTGTTAGCCATTGGTTCTGGAAACCAAACCCAGCTATTCTGGAAGAGCAACAAGGGCACTTAGCCACTGAGCCATCTGTCCAGCCTGAGGACCTCTACTCTCTATAACTCATCAAGACTTAGGTATTGTGTCCTCACCACAGAAGAGGCCGCTCAGACACAGCACTTCCTCCACCCGAGAGCAATGAAGAGGGAGTCTTCAGATGCCACCTCTTTGTGTCTCCCTTCCCTTCTTTTGGTACATTAAAATCAAAAAGAAAAAAAAATCCCAGTACTCCTTGTAATGACATTTGATATCCACTATTGGTGTGGAGTAATACTGAGTACCACATATGTAAAACTGTGAAACATGGGGGTTAGGGGGAGTCATGTGACAACAGAGCAACTCACAAGACCACAGAAACAGTGGAGGGATGAGTGGGGTGAGTCATGGATGCTGTACTGTGGGTGAGAACATACTCAGGACACTCTTCTATCTGTCTGGGTGAGGTCACAGAAACTGCTCGATTAAACAACAACATCCTTCTAAAGGACTTTTCATCATCTCATATTGTCTATCACAATTGCCCTTGAGAGACTGGACCAAGTGACTTGTGTCTGCCATGAAGAGAAAAGTTTGGGATACAGCTGAGCACCAACATTTTTACTGATTTATAAAATCAAATACATAGCTAGCAGAAAATGAAGCGTCCTCTTGGACTTGGTATTATCACCCAAGGACTCCAGCACCCACACAAGACCAATGAGTGCTCATTTGAGGCTGAGAAGGTAACTAGGTAGTAAAGGGGTGCCAGGGTCATCCAGGAGCCCTGGGCTCAATCCCCAGCACTGAGAGATAGTAGAATGTCTGAGGCAGGCGCTGGGACTGTAAAGATGGCTCAGTAGACATAGAATTTACCTCTCAGGTGTGAGGAGTAAAGTTCAGATCCCTGGTGCCAATATCAAATCAGGCCTGGCATGGCAGCTCACCTGTAATCCTTATGCTCAGAGAGGCAGAGGCAGGCTAACGAAACTAGCCAAATGGCTGAGCTCCAGGTTCAGTGAGAGGGCCTACTTCAGTAAATAAAATAGTGAGTGGTTAAAGATGACTCCTAATACAAAACTCTGGGTTACATACATGTGTATGTGCACATGTGGGCGCATACACACAAGAGCCCATACCTGTGAACACAAATACACACACATGGAAACATTTTTTTTTTAAATAGAAAAAAGATCTTATTCTACCTTTTTTCTTAATTACTTCCTTGGGTAGACATAAAAGAACATTCTAAAAGACCGAGATCTTAATGTGGCTTGCATTAAAAGCCAGATAAATGTAGAAATGCAAGCCAGATTCACTGTTGGGTGCTCTAAACACGGAGAAAGGAGAAAAGCCAGTATCTCATAAATGCAGCAGCCTTCAGATGGAAAAAAACAAGAAAACAGATTCATTTCTGAGCATATCCGGAAAGAGTCAATCTCAGGGCTAACTGGGCCTTGCATTTTTAGCCCAGTGAAACCTGGTGTTGATTTCTGTTTGCGGGAACTGTGACATGGCCAACATATGCTGTTTAAGCCATCAAATCCACCCATATCTGTCACAGTATCCACAAGACTAATAGGCATCAGCAACCCTTCCTGAGCCTCCTCATCCACATCCATGTGCACCCCTACCCATGAGACATCAACCAATAGCCAGGATTAGGTCTGCATAGCTAATTCCCCAAGACCCCTTGGAGAGTCTCTCTTGACTATGACCCCCTCCCATGTCTCCTCCTCCCCCTTCCTTCCTTCTTTCCTCCCTCCCTCCCTTTAAGAAATATTTCATCTATAACATCTATAAAGTGAGGGATATTCAAATTCTCAACAGAATATAAGGAAAGAGCTCAAAACCTCTTCCCTTGTCTCCTTCCTGGTGCTGGTGCCCATCAGCCTCCTTGAGTACCATCTTTTTCTTTTTTTCTTTGAAAAGGAGGAGAGAGCATGGTGTGGTTCAGAAAATGAGTGTAGGATTGCATATGCTTGCATTTGATCATTCCACGTGCAATCAACAGTCACTTCTCCCTTTACCCTGTTTTGTATACATTACAATATGGTATATCATCCGTGGGTGGTTTTGATCCCCACAAGTAGCATAGCTTTGTCTGCCTTTAAAAATTATTATAACAGTTTCCCAGATTGCAGAAACTAGCATGTTTTGTTTGTTTGTTTGTTTTTCTTTGCATCTAAGGGCTCATTACGTGTTTTCTACAGTCTCCTGTGGCTCCTTTCCCTCTGACCTCAAGCCCATTTGTCTTCCTTCGGTCCCCAGAAACAGTGACAAAAATAGGCCCCTACCTTCCCACAAATAACACAGTTCTTGTCATGCCCATGAGTGTTTCCTCCATGTCTGGTGGATGCTGGTTTGGAGTCTCTTTGTTTCTGACTAACTTACTAGTGCCCGGGCATTTCAACCCCCAGGTTCAACCCCATGCATGGAAAAGACTCAGACACTGAGTTCCTCCATCATGCACTCTCTCTCTCTCTCTCTCTCTCTCTCTCTCTCTCTCTCTCTCTCTCTCTCCCCACAAGTCTGAAGGACATCATGATGGCTTCATTAGCTAAATATGTTCTAGAAGAATTCACCCATGTGCTCCTGCATCTCAACCATGAGCCAGGTCAGATGACTCCACGTCATTCCCATCTGATAAAATGTTTGCTGGCCTGTGAGGCAGAAACCCAGAACCTTGGCAGGGCTCCAGCAGGTCTTCCCTTCTAGCTCCCCACGCCTTTCCATAGAGGATAGAGATGCCCTGTGACCAGCACAGGAGCTCAGAACCCTGTACAGTGATGCATTATTTGAGTATTTTCAGCACCAACTGAGAGAGGAAGAAATGGGTAGACAGAGAAGATATACTCTAGATTCTAGATCCTGTGAGGATTCTTTCATGTCACCACAGGCTTAGCCCAGGGTCTAATCCTGCTCATCTTTCTTTGGATCCTTCTCTAAGTCTTAGTCCTTTCTCTAAGAAATGGCTCGGGCAAGATCAAATGATTTGTAGAGTTTACTCTAGTTCCCTATTTTCAATATTATGGTAATAACTTTGTATATAAAATATATTATTTATATGTAATATATTATATATTTACATCTATATTATTTATATATAGTACACTGTGTATATTGTTTATTTATTTATTTATTTGCATGTGTATTGGGTGAGCATGTATATTTGCGCTAGCGTAAGTGATACTGAACACATTTAGAAGTGAGAAGGCAGTTCACAGGAATCGGTTCTCTCCTTCCATTAAGTGGGGTCTGTGGATTGAGCTCAGGCATGGTGACAAGAGCCTTTCACCTGCTGAGTTATCTCACAACCCATGGAGATGCTGGGGAAGGACTGTAGGAGTTCCTACAAAGTCATTTTATCTGTGTATATTAGTCAATGGGTTCTGTTTCCCAGCAATAGCTGTTGACCTGTCTTGGTGGAACCCTTCCATGGGATAAGGTGGCTTGACCTAATGACCTGTAAGTGAACACTTACTAAGTGTGGCACTGGGCTTTGTCTTGGGAGGAAGAACAGAAGGGAGACAGAGCTTGTATTTGAATGGCAGGAGATAGAAAATTAGCTCAGAAGCTGGGGTAGAGCAGAAGTTGAGTGTAAAGCTATGAGCGTCATATGAAAATTAGAAGAAAGAAGACAAGCTATCAAGCAGAAAACATGAAAACATCCATAAATCTGGAATATTTGAATAGCCGGAAGAAATCCAGAATTGCTAGACCATCAACATGCTTAGAAAGCCATTTCAATTTGAAGGGTTATTACATGGTCCAACCTCAGTGATATGACCCCATATGACCGTAGTCATTCTTGGAGACCATGTGTATGGCAGTTTCCTGGACAACAGCTTCTTTATTCCCTCTCAGTTAAATCGCCAGTCTGCTATGACGGACTGAGATCTAAGGAGATGCCCTAGTGCAAAATGGCAAGGCCTATGTGCTTGAACAGAGCATGTACCTTGCCCAGCATTTGGGGGTGCAGGAGGAGATCATGCTGAAGGCACAGAGGAGGAAGTAGGAGGATTATGCTGGAAGCACCTCGGGAGGGAGCATGGTTAATACCCTGGTTTAGACAAAGGGAAGAAGGATGGTTAGAGCCTGGTTCAGAAGAAGCCTGGAGCCTGGGAACCCCAGAACATGAGAGAATTAAGAACTAAGATGAGCATGGGCCCTTCACCTCCCACCATCTTTTTCAGTTAGATATATGATCTCGAACATAGGAGACCAGTGTGAAATTAGGGTAAGAAGCAAATTTTTCCAATGGATCTGAGCTTGCTTCTACCAATTACCTCATCAAATGACTCAATATAATATATGCAATTTTTCTGACTTCCTGTCCTCATTGGTATGAGTATGTGTTTGGAATTATTTTTTAGTTGAATATAAAAATGAATAATGATGTTTTATTCCTAAAAGTTCCAAATGTTCCTTAATAGGTCAATATATTTATCTCTATTCCTTTATGTGTCTATACATCAACTTATTTTTCTATTCATCATTGGTACCGTTTTGCATGTGCAATTTTGTATCCAGGTTTATTACCATCATAGGGGTTTTTTCTATAATGTAAGGCTCATTAATGGCAATTAAATGGTAATAATAGTTACAATGATAATTAATGACTGGTAATATTCCTACATAAGGATATAACAGAATTGACTTTATCATTTCACCTCTTAAAAATTAGTAGGATGAATAAACCTGTTTTGTTGTTGTTATTGTTACCATAACAAAATACTAGAGACTGTGAGATTTATTAAGAAAAAAAGGTTTGCTTATAGATTCCAAGGTATCAGCCTGAGTCTGCAGAAGATCCCCTGGAAGATAGCATCACAATGACAGAAGTGCATATGGGAGACAGTCATAACGTAAGAAAAGAGGAATTCAGAGTGTGATCCTGGGGTCCGGCTGGTAGACTTGTGGGTCATGTGTTCTCTATAACACGTATTCTACACTACAACTGTAGTCTAAAAGTAGGAAGAAATAAGGTATTATGAGTCCCACAGTCAGAGTTCTCTTTCCTCCTCCTCACAAACACAGTGTCTTCCTTTTTTTTTTTCCTTGCCAGAATATGAGGTAAAATCCTCCCTTCTCTGCAGTGAATGATGTTTATCATACAGGGCCCTCTCCTGCTTCCTTTTCTCCTTCAAGAACCTTCTCCAACAAATAAGTTCCATTTAGAAGGTGAATTGTGGTGAACAAAACTTCTCCCAACTCATTACACATAGAGAGATCCTTCCAAACTGGAGATCAGAGACTGCCCCCACCCCAGTCCTTCACCCTTACTTTGGTCTCCTTTTTGTGCATCCGACTACTTACTTCATCCCTTCGGTCTCTCTATTGTGGTGTGGGATTTCAGGAAGGATGCCAACCTTATTTTAAACAGGCAACCACTTAGCCTAAAAATAGACTCTAAGGAGATGTAGGACAGCCCGATTGTGATTAACGTTGGCACTTGGAATCCGAGGAGAAAGAGTCATTAAGAAAACACCATCTTATTTTTCTATGGAGCTTCTGCACTGAGCATCTCTCTGCCTATCAGGTCTTCCCCGCTCACCATGACATTTTGATTAAACCCTCTCATCACAGTCTGTGAAGATTTTCCTGGCCACATCTTGTCCTCTCTGTTTCCCAGTAAGTGTTAGGTTGGCCTCTTAAGTGGCCCCTTTAGCTTATATTATTAGTATTTTACTGAAATCATTCAAATCGAACTGGAACACAGACAGGACCAGAATCCTCTCTCTAGCCAATTTTCCCTCAGGAGAATACTCAGGCAAGTTTTTGTTGGTTGCTAGGTTTTTTTTTTTTAAGTCTGTCAGTGTTCATGATGGCAGTTTTCAAATCTAATTTGCTATTTGAATTGAGAATTTCAAAATATGTCAGTGACTGCTACCACAGGGACAGATTTTGCCATGGTTGTTGTTGTTGTTTTGTAAGGAGTATTTTTATTAATTCTTGGAGAATTCCATACAATTAATCGTACCCCTGACTCCTCTCACACTCACTGTTCCCTCTTTAACCATCCAACTTTGAATTTTCTGCTTTTTTTCTTCTCTATCAAGTCTGGATTGTATTGCAGAACTACTCTTGGCTATGGGGCTTCCTTGCCCTGTGGTCAACCTGCCAGGGGTCACACTATTAAAGAAAATTGACTCCCTCTTCCAGCAACTATCAAATGCCAACAGCTCCTCAGCTGAGCGTAGAATATCCTGCCCACCCATTTCCGTCAGGAATCCTGGCTGGCTGGAAGTTGTGCATGCTGTGACAAACCCTGTGAGTTCATACATGCAATTGCCATGATTTTTGTGTGTCGCTTTCTATCAGACTTCTTGAAGGGAGTTGACTTTCTCACATTAAAAATGTCCACATTTCTCTTGTGTTTTTACTCTCTCTCCTCTCTGGTCCTTTGATTACTCTGCACCACTGATTCCATTATCCATACCCTCCTCACTGCATGCTTGAGCATGTGTGTGTGTGTGTGTGTGTGTGCTTGTGTTGTGTATGTGTGTGTATGTATGTGTGTGTGTGCGCGTGCGCGTGTGTGTGTGTGTGTGCGTGTGTGTGTGTGTATGTGTGTGCGTGTATGTGTGTGTATGTGTGTGTGCATGTATGTGTGTGCATGTGTGTGTGTGTGTACGCGTGCGCCCCCGCGCATGGATACGTGTGTGTGTGTGTGTGTGTGTGTGTGTGTGTGTGTGTGCATACGTGCAACTTTGTTTGTGTGTGGGGGGTGTGGGTGCTTGCATGCACTATGTGTGCTTGTATGAATGTGGTCTGTGTACACCACACTAGATAACCTTAGGTGACCTTTACCAGGTACCAACCACTAGTAGCTACTCTGTGTTCTAGACCAATACTCAATACTCAATACTCAATGCCCTGTGGCCCAGTGTTCACTGGTCAAGCTCCAAGATCCACCTATCTATACTTCCCCTGCTCTGAGATTACAAGAGCACACTGTTCTACCTGGCATTCTCATGTGCATTCTGGGAACCAAACTCAGGTCCTTGTGCTTGCGAGGCATGAGGAAGCCATCTCTCTCTCACTGACTCCACTACCACCAGCATCAACTCTGGCCTCCCCCCTACATTGTGATACTCTTTCTCAAATTGCATGTTGTTTCTTTGCAGGTATCTTATTTCTCCTCAATCCCAGGATACAAGAACAACTGGTATCCTGTGAAACAGAAGAGAAGCCAAGAACAGAGAGTAGAGTCAACGGAACAGAACAAAGGGGCTTTGTGATTTTGATTTTAATTATATGGGCTCCTCGAGGAAATCATTTTCAGAAGTGTACTTTTATCAGGATACAGTTGCATTTTCTCCTTCATATTAGTTCTTCCATGGGTATCTCTCACTCCCTCCCAACCCTCCCTCCCCCTCTCCCTCCCTCCTTCCTCCTCCTTCCCTTTCTTCCTATTCTTAAAGAATTTGGAGCTATATAGCAACATTTACAAACAGCTCTTGTATTCCTTTTCTCCTTGGCTCCTCCTATTCCTCGCTTACACTTCTTACCTGGAGGGTAAGTTGAGAACTTAAGAAGGAAATGAGCAGATGAATGAGCACATTCCCTAGTTCACAAGTCCAGAACGATGAGGGAGTGGCCTGACAAGACATCCCCCCCGCCCCCCCCGCTGTGGCTTTCAGGCCTACATCTACTCTCTTCTGCCATCTGTGGATGGTGCCCCTTACTGAAGGCTTCTCTTTGAGATATGAGAGATAAGCCCCATAAGGCTCTGCAGCAGGAATGCACAGGGCAAAGGGAACCTGCCAGAAGTGTGGGAGGCAAAGGCACTCTGCCCTATAAATCTCATTTCCAGTCGCAAACCATGCAAGCAGCAACTCAGCCCTGTGACTCAGTGATTCCCAGCTGTGTGGGTGCTGATCGCATGCATCTCAAAGGTTAAGCATGGGCCACAGGGCACTGAGGATTGGCCTGGAACACACAGGAGCTAGGTCAAGCCCAGAAGAAGCCCTGAGAAGGGTCCTAAAACTATGCATCCTTGCATCTTACGAGTCGATGTGATGGCATTAAAATGGAGAGAAGGGGATGGAATAGGAAGCTAAGCCCTCTAAGTTCTAACTCAGCATTAGTCCTTCTGAAGAGCTGTACCACAGAGGTAAGTGCCCAGTATCTACATCGGGCTTAGCTTTTTGTATTAGTCAGCCACTGGGCTTCACTTCTTAATAAGGTGAAGGGAGGGAGATGAACAGCTCACCAGCTCGTTATTTAGTGATGAGTTGAAGTGATGTACGTCATGTCCAGAATAGAACTGCAAATGACAAATGAGACACTGCTTCATCCTCACAGCCAGGACATC
This sequence comes from Mastomys coucha, assembly GCF_008632895.1. Taxonomy (NCBI): domain Eukaryota; kingdom Metazoa; phylum Chordata; class Mammalia; order Rodentia; family Muridae; genus Mastomys; species Mastomys coucha. The sequence goes on from NW_022196911.1 coordinate 108,935,098, forward strand.
GTTTCCTCAGTATACATATGTGTGTGCATGTGAGTGTGTGATACATGCGTACAATCAGGGAACTATTAGTGGGCTTTATTATGGCATGATTCAGATTATTCCTTTATTAAGTGTGTGTCACTATGTATGAGTATGTGTGTGTGTCCATTGTATATATTTGTTTGGGTCTGTGTCTCTGTATGTCTGTGTATGTATGAGTGCGAGCATGTGTGTGTATTAGTGAATATGTGTGTGTGTTCATGTGTGTGAGCCTCTCTGTGTGTATTTGTTTCTGCCTGTATTTGTGTGTCTGTGTGTGCATCTGTGTATATGTATGTGTGAATTAGTGTGTATGAGTGTATATGTGTAAATGTGTGTATTCTTGTGTGTGTTTGTGTGTGTATTTGGTTAGTTGTGTGTGTGTGTGTGTGTGTGTGTGTGTATACACCAAATGAGTGCAGTGCTGCAGAGGTTAGAAGGGAATGTTAAAACTCCTGGTGATAGAGTTAGAGTCTTCGCCTGAGGTACATGCTGAGAACCAAACTTGGGTTCTCTGGAAGAGAAGGAAGAACACCTAACTGCTTAGACATCTCTCTAGCCCCTGAGATTATCCTTAGTCAAGCAATCACAACAAATTCCTAACTCTGAGTGCTCATTTCCTCATTTGTCCAAGGGAAAGGATCATAGCACTCCCCTTAGAAAAGAAGACTTTAGAAATACATAGCCCATAAGATGCTGAACAGTGAGATTGCCATAGAGTCTGCAAATGGCAAATGAGACACTGCTTCATCCTCACAGCCAGGACATTGTTTCCTGTATACATATGTGTGTGCACGTGAGTGTGTGATACATGCGTACAATCAGGGAACTATCAGTGGGTTTTGATTATTATGGCATGGTTCAGATTATTCCTTTATTAAGTGTGTACACTTCTCTTACTGTTCTGTAACCCTGTGAACAGGCACCATGACCTAGAACTCTTATAAAGGACATCTAATTGGATGTCCTTTATTATAGGTTCTGAGGTTCAGTCCATTATCATCATGGCAGGAAGCATGGCAGTGTCCAGGAAGGCATGGTGCTGGAGGAGCTAAGAGTTCTATCGATAGATATAAGTGCACCTTGGGAGTAACTCCTCAAGCTTATTTTTTTATCTAAATAAGAATAAGCAAAATGTCAGTTGGCAAATCTCAACTTACATCCAAGAAGAGGAGAGGAGAAGAGAGGGAAGGAAGGAGGCAGGAAGGGAGGGAGGGAGGGAAAGAGGGAGGTGGAGGAGAAAAGAAGAGTAGAGCCACACACATACATATGCATATATATGTATATACATACATATATGTATGTATACACACACATACACACACACTCACACACACACATATGTATATATACATACACACACATATATATATGTATGTATATATACATACATATACATATATACATATATATATGTGTGTGTGTGACAATTTGTGGAACTCAGCTCAAAATAATCAACACTTTATTTGCCCATATCTTGGATGCCAATGTGTTCAAGGCCCTCTGAGAGCTAACAATGTAAACTGGTAGCTTTTCTTTTCAGATAAATACCTAAGGAGAACACAGGCTCTAATGCTTGAACAGCATTCCTTCCGGGTACCTTCTCCCTCTCAGGCAGGTCTGAGGATGGTGGCTGGGCACTGGGAAAGTCAAGGTGATGTCTAGAGGACCTCCCTTAGTTTCTCACAGCAGGGAGGGAAGCAGACATAGGGTGTGGTGTCCCCAGAGGGCCTCTCTACATACACGTTCTCCTTGGAGTGTCTCAGCATACCAGAGGTATAGTTAAGCAAGTATCGCTCCACCCATGTGTCTGCTGGCCAAGCCTCATTATACCTAAACTATCATCAAGAACATTAAGAGAAGTGTACAGTAGCAGGGCTTCCAGATGTGGTGATGCCCTCTGCCCTCCCAATAGACTGGTGGGTGTGTCTGCTGAGATAAATCTGCCCATAATCAAACCATATTTCTTCAAGAAGGTAAGCTTCTTGAGTAGGTCTCACACCTTTCAATAGAGCCCAGCACAGTGGCAGGAGAAGGGGCTAGTGCTGGCTGCAGGGCACCCTCCAACCTCACAACAGGATAGCCAGTCTCCTGAGAGCACTGCTCAGATGATCTTAGTATAGACACACAATGGAGGCATCCATGTCTCAGGATATTGTGGAGTGCCTTGTAGCGGAGGAGGCATAGTAAAACTCTGTCAACCCTCTCCTGTGGGGAATAAAATCATCTGCAAGTCTAGGTTACCCCAAACACTAAGCCAGCACCCCCAGAAAAATACCAGAAAATTCCTATGTATATCTGTGTTGAGTTACCAACACCTTCTCCTGAATTGGTATCTGTATTAATTAGGGTTTTAAACCTGTGAACAGATACCATGACATAGAACACTTAAAAAGGACATCTAATTGGATGTCCTTTATTATAGGTTCTGAGGTTCAGTCCATTATCATCATGGCAGGAAGCATGGCAGTGTCCGGGAAGGCATGGTGCTGGAGGAGCTAAGAGTTCTACATCTTCATCCAAAGGCAGCCAGGAGCAGACTGACTCCTATATGACTAGGATGAGGGTCTCAAAGACCACCCCCAAAGTGACACACTTCCTCCAACAAGGCCACATCTCCTAATAGTGCCACTCCCTGGGCCAGTCATACACAAACCACTACAATATCTAAACAGCATTCACGTTAAGGATTAAAGAACACAATAAAGGCAGATAGATACATAGGTACAGATAGATACTTGATAGATAGATAGATAGATAGATAGATAGATAGATAGATAGATAGATAGACAGACAGACAGAGAGACAGACAGACAGATAGATAGATAGATAGACAGACAGAAAGACAGACAGACAGACAGATGTGGTTGATAGGTGGTAGGTGGTTAATATATAAGTAGGTGATAAGTAGATATTTGCATGTAGTATAGAGATAGGTAATTGATAGGTATATAGGTGACTGATTACTAGAAGATAGATGATAAAATAGACCATAGATAGGTAGATAGATAGATAGATAGATAGATAGATAGATAGATAGATAGATAGATAGATAAGGCAACATACATATATACATACTTATAGCAATGCTGTGCTGACAAGCCTTTCAGAGTGACAGAGTAGGGAGCAAAGAACTAGATGGACCCATAGCAACCCCTTTCAACCTTACTTCAAAGCAAGCAATGTCATTTGCTTCCACACAGAGAGTACAAATGATGCTTTCATGCCATCCAGATTCTATAAACATTGATGTCAGATGCCAGTATGAAGGAGTGATGTGTCTATTACCTTCTGCCCTGCTTGAACTCTTGTTAGTCTGTGTTCAGACACTCCTGACTCCAGAAGAAGGTTTAGAGGAGATGGTGAGTTTCAGACAGTCTAAATCAAGTTAGAAAAGCTCATCAGACAAGACCAGGAAGCAGCCAGGCAAGCCCAGTTCCAGTAAGATACTAGACTGAGAGACCTGAGAAGTAAATAAAAGAGTCGTCGGCTACCTATGTACTATTGATCTTCATTTCATCTTTTGCATATGCTTGTCTTCCTTCAGTAGAAGAAGGTGGATGAATGCCAAACCAATTCTGAAATATCTACTAAGACATAGTTATATATGGCTTCTATATTAGGACCTCTGTTCAGTCAGTCCCAAGTCCAGAGAGGTCACAGAGAAAAAACACGGTCACAGGAATAGTCTATACTGCAGTTTCTCCTTACAATGCTAATTTCTGTCTTATCTATAGTGCCTTTGAGAAGCTATGCCAGGGCTGGGGAGAAGACTCAGATAGCAAAGGGCTTTCCATGAAAGTGTGAAGACGTGAGTTCAATCCCCAGAAGATGCATAGAAAAGCAGGGTATGTTAGTGCATGCGTATAATCCCAGCCGTGGGAGATGGGGGGAGACAGAAGATACTGACACTGATGGGTCAGATCCATAGCTATAGTGGTAAGTTCCAGGCCCCATGAGGAACTCTAACTCAAAATGAAACGAACAAACAAAAAAGGTAAACAGTGTCCTGAGTCACGCATGACTGGCCTCCACACCTGTACACACCCATGAGTGCCCAAGCCACACAGCTATACATACATTTACATGTTTACATACACACACACACACACAGCTAAACTATATGCAAAAGTAATAGATGGTCTATAACTTACTTTCTAAGTATAATAAAGCCCGATGAGCTTACATTTGAATTTCATTCAGATGGTCTAAATAGAGTCCACCAATTTGCAGTTATCTACATAGCATTCTACATTGAACCTTGGTGAATATGTCTCAAAGATGGTAAGGATCCTGACTCATTAGTACAATTTATCTAGAACTAAATATCTGACATGAATCCCTGGGATTCACTAAACTCAGTTAAAAATTCTAAATAATCAACCTCAGTTGATGGAAATTGGCATTTGCCAAGGATAGCTCTATCGTCTGCTCCAGCTATTGGTTCACTGCCACATCTTCCTTGAACTTTCTTTTATTCAGTTTCATAAATAGGGCCCCCGTTGTGTAATTCACAGTGAAGAGAAGGCATTTCTATCCAGATAACTATTAATTGCATTGAACTCTGCCAGATATGGTGCTACTTATTGAAGGAGTAATATTTTAGGGTTATGCATAGGAGAAATTTTTCTGACTCATTGGGATCATTTTTATCCTTATTCAAATCCCATTAAGCCAGGCAAAATCCCAGCAACATCTCCCAGGAGTGGAGAAAGTTTGGGCATGATGTCCCACACCTAGCTGAAGAGTTATTGGCATCAACAGCTTCTGAGAGAGGAAAGTCTGTTTACTTTGAGGGTGTGGTCCTTTGTAGTTCCACCATGCTCCAGTGGATGGCCATGTATCCAAGAATATATGGGCAACACAAATTGGACTTGATTGGTTTAAAAGAATTGAGGCCACACTGTCAGGTGGGTAGGGAAGGGGGAGTAGATCGAGAGGAGTCGGGAAGGGATTGCTCTGATCAAAATACTTTGTATGAAATCTTCAAAGGATTAATTTTTTTAAATCCCACATTAAAACTAATCTAATAATAACATGTCAAGCACTTACTGTATTTTAAAATGTTCAGATATTCTTAGATATTCTTCCTATAACACTTCATTATGTGACCTATTTCTATCTGTTTTCTATTCCCCTAAAGTAAAGCAAGCTAAAGGCTAGCTTCCTCACCCATGAAATGCTTGCTCTATATGTTTAAATTTACAGGAGGTTGTCCATTTAAGTCTCCCTGGCCACCACACCAACACCAGTGATCGTCAAGGGGTGATAAATCATCTATTTCCACATTGAGACTGAGATTGACACAGGGTGTGGCATAGCCAAAGGCAGAGAGTGTCCCTACAGAAATCCTATTCCCAGGCATGGGGACTTGAAATGCCACTGGAATTTGCCTAAATGCCAGAGTCAACAACAAAGGCTTCAGTGAGAAGCTCTAACTTCCTTGGGACTGGCCAATCCACTTGGCCTAAAATGCACTTCCTAGAGGAAGACACAAGGCATGTCAATCAAATCCAGGAGAACTGTTCTGCCTGCTACCAGACTCTGCCACCTCCATGGTTTCTCTCTTCCTTCACTTTGAAGATGCGGAGAAGCTACCCTTCTCAGCCATAGCAGGATTGAAAGCATTGCTATTACCATCTGCCCTTTTCCAGGAAGAATATTTTTAACATGACATCTTAGTCACTTTTTACTTGATAGTCAATGTTTAGGAAAGTGGATGGATGGATAGATTAGATAGAGAGAGAGAGAGAGAGAGAGAGAGAGAGAGATAGATAGATAGATAGATACATAGATAGATACATAGATAGATAGATACATAGATAGATACATAGATAGATACATAGATAGATACATAGATAGATAGATAAATAGATACATAGATACATAGATACATAGATACATTGATAGATACATAGATATATAGTTACATAGATACATAGATACATACATAGATAGATACATAGATAGATAGATAGATAGATAGATAGATAGATAGATAGATAGATACCATATATTCTTCAATATAAATATAACTGATCATTAATATTAGAAAGGGAAGTGACATTAAAAATAAATTAAAGAAGGTTGGTATAGTGGGATATGCCTTTCATCCAAGCTCTTGAAAGGCAGGGAAAGTAGATATTCACAAACTTCAGGCTAGCCTGGGCTACAGAAAGAAAGAAAGAAAGAAAGAAAGAAAGAAAGAAAGAAAGAAAGGAAGGAAGAAAGAAAGAGAAAGAAAGGAAGGAAGGAAGGAAGGAAGAGAAAGAGAGAGAGAGAAAGAAAGAAAGGAAGGAAGGAAGGAAGGAAGGAAGGAAGGAAGGAAGGAAGGAAGGAAGGAAGAGAAACAAAGAAGGAAAGAAGAGAGAGAGACAGGCAGACAGACAGACAGCTGGGAAATGTGCTTAAGAGTGCTTGCTGCTCTTACAGAGGACCAGACTTCAGCTCCCAGTACCTTTATCAGGAGCGCCTCAACTGCTTGTAACACAAGGAGTCTGACACCATCTTCTTCACTCAGTAGGCACTCACACACGTGAGTACACAGACACACACAGACATTGACATATACACATAAATAAAAGCAAAATAAGCACAACTGTGAACTAATCAGCCTAAATAGACTTAAGATATTAGAGGCACTTGTAATTAAACTTTAAACTATCTGTAATAAAAACAAAAGAAAATTCTCTGCGGAGGCTGATACCTGGGAGATTTGGAGCTAACCAGGACATGCAGTCTAGCCTTGTTCTCCCCAAAGATGCTTCATTTGGCAAAACAAAACAGATAGAGGGAAATGGGTTCTTTTTTAGTAAAATCAAATATACAATGTATGGAGTGTTTAGCTTCTGCCTATGGTTATCACAAACAGCCTGGTGACTCTGAAGTATTTCCCCAAGTTTCTGGTTCAACCCTCTTCTCTGGCGTTTGCGTTTCACCAAACACAATGCCCATGAAGGATGATATGTGCCTTCTGAAAGCACAGAGCAAACCAGGCCTGAGAGGCAAAGCTGATGATGTGTGCTGTGACCAGGGATGCTATGCCACCTTGTAGTATTACCTAGAACCCCAGACAAGGTATCTTCATAATGTGCAAAGGAGACAACTAATTCAAGGCTCTCTGCTTCTGTATACTCATGCTAGGAAAATGCTTCCATGCCTTCAAATTATCAACTGTCAAACTGGATCCCATTGGTTGATAACTTTCAAAACTGTTTTCTCTCTTCCTCCTCCTTCTCCTCCTCCTCCTCCTCCTCCTCTTCTTCTTCTCCTCCTCCTCCTCCTTCTCCTCCTC
>NW_022196911.1:108943159-108970087 GCF_008632895.1 Mastomys coucha
TGTGTGTGTGTGTGTGTGTGTGTGGTGTGTGTGTGTGTGTGTGTGTATACAGGTGCCCATGGAAGTCATAAGAAAGTGCTAGATTCCCTGTAGCTGAAGGTACAAGCAATTGCGAGCCATGATGTGAGTGCTAGTAACTGAACAATGGACTTTTATAAGAGCAGCAAGTGCTCTTAAGCACTGAGCAATCTCTCCAGACCCTATTTTAACACTCTTAGTTCATTCGGACAATTTCTATTTGCTGTTGATTCCTTCTAGATGCTCCTGTAATCTTTTCATATCTAAGCTCTATTAGCCATTCTTGTCTCAGCTCAAATGTAAGAGCTTCCAAGAAAAGTCTCTGATGCTAAAGAACTCCTCTTTGTCCCACTTTGATTTTCAATCACCTGGTAGAGACTGATTTATTATTATCTAGATTTAAAATCCAGAGACACTTAAACAGGATTGCATTGCCCTCATGACAGTAGCAACCTTCCCTGTAACAATATTTGACACACAGTAGGCATCCACTCAATGCTTGTTGAACAAATGAATGAGGAAAAAAATCTGCTGATCATCATTCTACATAGAACTGTTTTTAGCATATTTTATATTCCTTCAAAAAAGAAATGCCATTATTGAAGTCCACCCTACATACCTTATTTCAACTTAAACCTATCATTGAGTTAGCAACAAAAATTATCTTGCAAAATATTTCTAAATTCTAACTTTTCCTGGCTCGGATTCCTTGCTGTAGTGGAAATATCTCTCTTTGTAGGTCATCCTCCTCCTCCTGTTGTTCCATACTCCACCCACTGCACCTTTCCAGTTGGCCACTTAGATCTTGCTGAAGACTACATTTGATCCTCTCTGTGTCCTAACAGCATTCCCGTGGTCTAAGGATCCCATGTAAATTCTCTATTGTATCCCAGTGAGGCCTTTCCTAAGCCAGTACCAACCTGTCAATCTACTTCTTCTGCCACCTCTTACCCATTAACCTCAAGCACATAACTTGTGCTATTACTGCCTGGCTGACAATGATCAGGGTGACTTTTCTTTCTTCCTGAAGCACCCTTCAAACAAGCATGTCCTGTTAAGTGACACGGTTAAAGCTGAGGTCAGGGACTTGCTAACTTCTCTAGATACACATAAATATGCCTTGTCCAGTCCTCCTTGTATCCATTAGTATTTTTGTTGCTATGACAACATCAAATGAATGAATTTATTTTGGCTCAGAGTTTGAGAGTGCAGTCCCTCGTGGTAGGGAGAAGTCATGGCTACAGAAGCTCAAGGCAGCTGATCATACTGTGTCCATAGTCAGGAAGCAAAAGGATACATATTGGTGCTCAGCTCACTTTTATCTTTTATTCAGTCCAGGATCCCATCCAGGGGATGGCACCACCCACATTTAAAGTGGGTCTTCTCACCTCAACTAATCCAATCCGAACACCTCTTCATAGGCATGTATACCCAGAGGTTTTGCCTCCTGAATGAGTCCAGGTCCTGTCAAGTTAACAAAATTAATCATCATACTCCTCTATTATAGGATGTGTTTCTCATTACTATACTTATTATCTTCATTTTCATTTTCTCCTCTTAGATTTTTAGGTCTTATAAAGTCTGTGTCTCCTTCGACTTTGTGTGTTCAGCACCTCTACGGAGCTTGGAATTGTCCATTCCTAATGAATTAAGAGATAGATGAGTGTCAAGATAGAACAGATGCATACACAGAACACAGTGAAGGCAGTTCTAAGAAACACAGTTATAGCCCAAGTCATCTAAATTAAAAAAAAAAACTGGAGATACCCCATATTAATAACTTGGCAATACAGTTGGAAGTGGTAGAAAAACATGTATCAATAATACCCCAAATGAATAGCAGGGGGGGGGGGGAAATAAACTCAGGGCTAAAGTGAAAGTAATAGAACAAACGACTCAAAGACTCAATGAAATGAATGGTTGGTTCTTTGAGGAAAAGACACAATTGACAATCCTTGGTTCTTTTAGAAAATAAGCACAATTGGCAATCCTTTAGCCACTTTAGCCAAAAGACAGAATGAGAAGATATGAATTAATAAAATTACAATAGACACTGAGAAAATTCTAAGAATTATAGAGACTCACTTTAAAAATCTGTATTCCACCAAACTGGAAAACCTAAAAGAAATTAATGAATTTATTGTTTAATACACAACCTACTAAAGTTAAATGAAGATTAAATGAGCAGTTTGTGTAGAATTGTAGCCCCTAGTGAAACAGAAACAGTAACTAAAATCTTCCAACCCATACCAACAAAAATCCTGTGGCCAAATGGATTCAGCACAGAAATGGCAACATATGTAAACAAATAAACACAATCAACACATAAATAGTCTAAAAGACAAAAACCACATAATCATCTCATTATCTGCAGAAGAAAAAAGCCTTTGGCAAAATCCAACATCACTCTATAATAAAAATCATGAAGAGACTATGGATACAAGAAACATATCTCAACATAACAAAGGCAATTTACAGCAAGCCAACAGCTAATGTCCTAAACAGAAAATCAAAGCCATCCCACTAAAATCAGAAATAAGGCAAGATTTTTCCACTTGCTCCATAGCTATTCAAAATAGTATTTTCAGTCTTAGCTCAAGAAATAACACAGCTGAAGGAGATCAAGAGGGGTACAAATAGAAAGGAAAAAAAAATAAAAAAGTATCTTTATCTATATATGATATGATTTTATATTTAAAAAGACCCCAAATACCCCACCAGGAAACTCTTATGACTGATAAACGCTTTTAGCAAAGTAATTAATTTATCTAATTAACACACAATCATCAGCAGCAACCTTCCTCTACGCAGATGAAAAGCATATTAATAAAGACATGAGAGAAATAGTACTATGAACAACAGACTCTAAAACATAGCTTGGGATAGCTCTAACCAGGCAAGTGAAAGACTCATAAAATAGTAAAAAAAAACTTTAAGTCATTTGTAGAGAGCAGTGATTGGAATGTGAAGTGAGTAAATAAATCAACTAGTCAATGGAAAAATTACTTAAAGATCAAAAAAGTAAACAAATACATTTTCTTAGAAAAGGGAAAAAAATAAAACAGTCCAAAGACTCTTAAAACCAAAAGTCTCTTCCAAATTCATTCTCTCAATTGTGGATTCCAATAAAATAAAAAATAAGTTAAATCCTTCAGGAGGGAAGAACCAGGGCACAGTCACAATCTTAACAAAGAAAAATTAAACTCCAAAATGTGTAAAAAACTCAATGTCTGCTTGTCTGAAATTCACTCACAATGTTCTGGACTCCTCCAGGGACATGGGTCACTTCTCCAGCTCTGCCCTCTGCAGCATACACAGCCAGTCTTCTAGGCTCTGACTGGATCCAATTCACTGCTGCTGCTATTCTTAGTGGTCATCCTATGATAGTAACATCTCCAAAGCCGCTGGGGTCCCTTGATGTATCTGGACTGCTATTTCACCAATAGCCTTCCCTAAACTCTCTTTAGGCATTCCATCCCTGCCATACTGCATCAAGTCTCAGCTGTTCTACATAACCCCTTCATGTCTTCAAAACCCCACCTTGGTGAGTCTTTCTCTACCAGGTTGAGCTGTCAGCATCAGGTATAACCTTGGCCACTTCTGGAACACAACTTCTGCCTGCTGACCCTAAGGAAACACTTCCATGAAAGCTTGGCTTCAATGATGCTGGTCTCTTCTTAATCATACCTGATTCTTCAGCACTAGCTGACCACACACCACAGATTCTTCCCTTAAAAGAGTCTTTGCTTCCCTCTGGAACTCCACAAGCCAGACCTTCATCTTTTGCACTACTCTTTACAGTCCCGTCTCCCAAGCTATAAAGGAACAGTTCAGTGAGCTCTCAACACTCATTTTTTTTTTAGCTCAAAATTCCAAAGTCCTTCCACAATCCTTCCCCAAACAACATGGCCAGGTCTGTCACAGTAATATCTCATGCTCCTGGCACCAGCTTCTCTTAGTGAAGGTTTTCATTGCAGCTATAAAACACCATAACCAAAGAGCAAGGTGAGAAAATCCTTCACTTGACTTGCGCTTCCATCTTATAGAGCATCACTGAAGGAAGCCAGGACAGGAACTCAAACATAGCAGGAAACTGTAGGCACGGCTGATGCAGACGCCATGGAATGGTGTTGCTTACTGGCTTGCTCATTCGTTGTAGCCTGATTAGCCTGTTCTCTTATAGAACCCAGGACCAACAACCCAAGGCTAGAAAAATACCAAACAGCTGAAACTTTGGAAACATTTTCTCAATTGAAGTTCCGTCCTTTCAGATGACTCTAGATTGGGTCAAACTGACATAAAATTACCCAGGACAACATTCATTAAAGAAAAAAAAATGCAGAAGATAGAAAGCTCTCTCACACTCAGGGATTAATATGAAAATGGTCATCCTACCAAGAAAAGCTACAGATTCTATACAATCCCTATCAAAATTCCAACACAATTCTTCACAGAAATTTAAAAAAGCAAACTTCAAATAGAAACCACAGAGAGAGAGAGAGAGAGAGAGAGAGAGAGAAAGAGAGAGAGAGAATAGCTAAAACAATGCTGAATATTAAAAGAATTGATAGAGACATCACCATAGCAGATTTCAAGTTCTACTACAAAGCAATAGTAATAACACAGTATAGCATTCACATAAAGACAGACACAAAGCAATAGTAACAAAACAATATGGCATTCACATAAAGATAGACACATCAACCAACGGAATATAATTAAAGATGAAGGCATAATTCAACACATCAATGAACACATGATTCTTGACAAGTAAGCAAAAATTATGTAATGGAGAAAAGGTAATACCTTCAACAAATGATTCTGGTAGATCAGGGTGGCTGCATTTAGAAGAATGCTAATCAATTCACCTCTATCATCCTGCACAAAACTCAGCTCTAATGTGTTCTACAAAGTAACACACCACTGTCATATACCTAATTAAGACCACAGCATTAGGCCAGATACTCTGAATCTAGTAGAAGAGAGAGTAGTAAATAGTCTTGAACTCATTAGCACAGAAAAGGCTTTCTGAACAGGATACCAAAAACATAGGTTTTAAGACCAAGAGTTAATAAATAGGACCTCATGATACTAAAATATTCTGTATCTATATAGTAAAGGACACTATCATTTAGGCAAAGTGACAGACTATGGGGTGGGAATAAAATCTTTACCATAGGTAGATAGATAGATAGATAAATAGATAGATAGATAGATAGATAGATAGATAGATAGATAGATAGAGATATTTTCATTTGACTTACATATATGACTTTATAGACAGATAGGTAGATAGATAGATAGATAGATAGATAGATAGATAGATAGATAGATAGATAGAAAGACAGACAGATAGATATAGATATTTTCATTTGACTTACATATATATGACTTTATAGACAGATAGGTAGATAGATAGATAAGATAGATAAATAGAGAGAGATTTTCATTTGACTTACATATATATGACTAGATAGATAGATTAGATATAGATATCCATGTGTTAATAGAATATATAAAGAACTTTTAAAAACCCCAAACATCAAGAAAACAAATAACCCAATTTTAAAATGAGGTATAGAACTAAACAGAGTACTCTCAAAAACTGAAATGCAAATGGCTGAGAAACACTTTAAAAATCAGGTGACAGCAGATACTGGCGAGGATGTGGAGAAAGAGAACCACTCCTCCGCTGCTGGTGGGAATGCAAGCTGGTACAACCCCTCTGGAAATCAGTTTGGCTGTTCCTCAGAAAACTGGACATAGTATTACTTGAGGACCCAGCAATACCACTCCCTGGGCATATACCCAGAAGATGCTCCACCATGCAATAAGGACACGTGCTCCACTATGTTCATAGCACCCTTATTTATAATACCCAGGAGCTGGAAAGATCCCAGATGTCCTTCAACAGAGGAACGGATACAGAAAATGTGGATTTACACAATGGAGTACTACTCAGCTATTAGAAATAATGAATTCATGAAATTCTTAGGCAAGTGGATAGAGCTAGAAAATATCATTCTGAGTGAAGTAACCCAATCACAAAAGAAAACACATGGTATACACTCACTGATAAGTGGATACTAGCCCCAAAGTTCCAAATAACCAGGATACAATTCACAGACAGACCACTTGAAGCTCAATAAGAAGGAAGGCCAAAGTGTGGGTGCTTCGATCCTTCTTAGATGGAGAACACAATACTCATAGGAGCAAATATGGAGAAAAAGTGTAGAGCAGAAGCCAAAGGAAAGGCCACCCAGCAACTGTCCCACCTGGGGATCCATCCCATATACAGTTACCAAACCCAGACACTATTGTAGATGCCAAGAAGTGCATGCTGAAAGGAGCCTGATGTGGCCATCTCCTGAGAAGCCCTGCCAGAGCCTTACAAATACAGAGGCAGATGTTAGCAGCCAACCATTGGACTAAGTGTGGGGTCCCTAATAGAGGAGTTAGAGAAAGGACTGAAGGAGTTGAAAGGGTTTGCAATCCCATAAGAGGAACAACAATATCAATCAACCAGACCCCCCCCCCCCCACCAAGAACTCCCAGGCGAAGCCATCAACAAAGGAATGTACATGGCTCCAGCTGCATATGTAGCAGAGGATGGCCATGTTATGCACCAGTGGAAGGAGAGGTCCTTGGTCCTATGAAGGCTCTATAGATGCCCCAGTGTAGAAGAATTGAGGGTGGGGAGGTGGGAATGGGTGGGTGGGTAGAGGAACACCCTCATAGAAGCAGGGGGAGGGAGGATGTGATAGGATGTTTCCAAGAGGGAGGGAAACTGGGAAAGGGGATAGATAACATTTAAAATGTAAATAAAGAAAATATCCAATAAAGAAAATGTGAAAAAAAGTGTTCAACATCATTAGCCTCAGAGAAATGCAAATTAAAACCACTCTGAAATTTCATCTTACCCCACTCAGAACAATCACGTTCAATATGAAAAAAAAAAAGAACAGCAGCACATGTTAGCATGTATGCAGGGAAAGGGAGATATTTATTCATTGTTGGGGAGGACAAGTTGTTGTAGGCCCTATGGATATCAATGTGGGGGTTCTTCAAAAAGCTGATATATATATATACATCTTATCTAGATATATATCTTATATATAGCTTATTCTATATAAATATATATCTTATCTAGAATATATACATATATGTGTGTATGTGTATATATATGTGTATATGTGTGTATGTATACATATATATACACACACATATATATGTATACACACACACACACACACACACACACACACATATATATATATATATATATATATATATATATATATATATATATATATCACTCTCGCACATACACCCAAAGGACTCTATTTTCCTACAGAGATACTTGCTAGTCCATATTCATTCTTGCTCTACTCATAATAAACAGAAATTGGAAACAATCTAGATGTTCTTCAAACAATAAACGTAGTAAAAATGTGGTACATTGACACAATGAAATGCTATTCAGCTGTTAAGAAAAGTATGATAAATTATGGAATTTACAGGTCAATGGATGGAGTGAGAAACAACGGTCCTGAATAAAGTAACTCAGAGCCAAGGTGACAAATGTGGCATGTTTTCTCTTACATGTAGATGCTACCCTTTACACTTTAGATTTGTGTGTTCCCATTAGAGTAACTACAGAGGCTGGGTAGCTGGTGGGCAGAAGGGATCATCCAAAGAAGGGTAAATGTGGTATGGTGACTTTATGAAGAGACGAAGGGGAAACCAGAATGGGATGATTAAATGGGGAGCGGTGGAGGATTAAATAGGATGGCACAGCAAAGGACGTAATATGGGCGGGGACAAACAACCTTAAAGGCCTTTCGGACAGCCATATGGAAACTCACCACTATAGACACTTTCTGAAGTACACATATATGTACAAGGAATTTTAACTCCATTAAGTGTAGTTAGAATGGAGTCATAAATGGTGGAGATAATGAACCAAGTAAACACCTCATGCCACCAAGTAAAACCCACAGTGCCAGGAATGGTATAATTCTTCTTTAGCTGTTGGCCAAAAGGGTCTCAAAGAGTTCCCCAAATATCATAGGATGTCTTTATCAAAGCCTCCCTCAAGGCTTAGGGATCTACATGGAAGAGGAGGAAGAAGGAGTGTAAGAGCCACTGACAAGGGTTCACCATCTTCCAGGTACAACAGGGCTGATACACATTGAATTCGCAGAGCCTGTGGCAGCATGCATAGGACATGTGACAACCAAACAAAATTCCAGCACTGAGAAGGGAAAGTGAGCTTAAAGCGCTACTCCTAAGCAAGAAGCTACCTGCAAGCAGTACTAGTTAGGTCAGGCATACTCCAGGTGAAATGCCCTACGCACAGAAGGAGTTAGCCAACACAATATGCACTCCATGAGTTAGTCAACACAATATGCACTCCATGAATTAGCCAACACAATATGCACTCCATGAGTCAGCCAACACAATATGGACTCCATGTCTTCTGAATGCCTTTTGTTTTGTTTCCTTTTTTGTTTTATCTTATTGGCTTTGTGGAGTGCTTATTTGTTTTAATTTTTGTTCTTTTTGTTTTGTTTTTGTTTCTGAGAAAGGAAAACATGAAGTTGTGTGGTTAGGGAGGTAGGGATGATCTGGAAGGAGTTGGGGAAGGAGAAAGAGTATGACTCAAATATATTGTACAGGGAAAAAATCCAAATGAAGATAGGGCAGATAGTATGTTGTGGTGAGGTTTAATCAATTATAATCTTCTGGAATGTCTTGTGGGCATGTTGGCTTCTGACTGGGAGGCATCGTTCTCATGCTGAAGAGATGGCAGTTCTCATAGAAGCCAAGAATCCTTGCAGAATGTGGTCAGAGGGGGCACACCCACACTCTGCAGAGCTTGAGCCTCCCCAGTTTAACTATTTAAAAACCAACTCAAATGTGCTCAGTCTCCCTAAGTCCACATAGCCACTTGCTTTTCTTAGACACAGTGAGGAGGCTTGTGCTTTGAACCCTGTTGCCTAGAATTTCTGCCTTCTGCAAGGAATGATAAACCTAGACAGAAAATATAAGGGGCTTGTTTTCAGGCAATTATTAGCATCACTGGTTTGAGGATTCATTTTTTTAAAATAAGATTTCTTTGTATTTTTAACATGTGTGTTTGTGGTGGGGTATGCATACATGAGCGCAGTTGCCTGCAGAAACCAGAGAAGGCACTGGGTCTCCTTGTACTGGAGTTACAAGTAGTTGTGAGCCACCTTGTATGGGTACTGGAAGCCAGATTCCAATCCTATACTAGAGTGGCATGCACTCGTAATTGCTGAGGCATCTCTCCAGACTCTAGATACTGGAGTTAAGGCAGATGCATGCAGTAAGCTCTGTGATCACTGGAATGTTCTCCTGGAGTCATTTCCCAACAGCATCACTAACTAGAAAAGAAAAACTCGAGATGCATACCATTTCTCCTCAGTGTTGTAAAGCTCAGAGACACTGTCCCGGTTCACTGTCTATTATTGTTCTAACAGAGCACTCTGACCAGGGTAACCTCGGGAGGGAAAGGCTTATTTGGCTCACAGTCCCATGCCCCAGTCCACCATTGAGAAGAGTCAGGGAAGGGTCTCAAGAAGAAACTGGTAGAGGAACTGAAATTGAGTCAGTGAAAGAATGTTCTTACTGGCCTATTTCCCATGGTTTCTATACCATCAAGACCATCTGCCCAGTGTTCCCGCAGTGGGCTGGATCCTCCCACATCAATCGTCCATGAAAGAAATATTCCCTAAACATATGTGCACAAGCTATTCTGATGGAGGCAATTCCTCACCTGAAGTCCTCTTTTCCCAGGTGACTCTAGCCTGTGTCAAATTGACAAAAGTAGCCTTCACAGACTCCAATTCAAATGGGAGTTCATCACAGGACACGGGAAAAGATGGAAGCCATGGGCTGGTTAAGCAAAGAGAGTACTAAGAGATGAGGGGCAGAGGGACTCACTGTAAGACAAAAGCCAAAGCTTTGGCTGTGAATGCATTGATCACACCCCCTATGACCTTGTCAGGGAAAGAAAACCATTAAGAGTGGAACGGAGACTTGAGAATGCATGAGACTGGGAGACATTTGGGTCTTTGTTACATTTAAAAGAGAAAGATGCTGTTACCATCCTTAGCCTGCAACTAAACACCAGAGAAGTCATTACTAGGAATAAGATGCAATGACTACCTGTGGGCTTAGCTAACTATGGCTAACCATTACCTGATCATCTGGTTTTTTAAAAATCAAATGTTGTTGGTATACAGGCTAGCCTATTTACTTACATATCTCTATGGCTGGTGTCATGTTACAATGAAAGAACTGACTAGTTAAACAGGGAAACTCATCTGGGGCCCAAAATATTTACCACAAGGCCCTTGAAGAACAATCAGGGAAAATAACACCTAAAGTAAATAATTCTCCAGGGTATCACAACTGATCCTGAAGCAAGAGCTCATCAGGCTCAAGGAGAATCTGTGTGACATACTCTGTCTCCTTGGGGATAACCTCCCTCAAGGGAGGAAAGGCTCCTCTGGAAACCAGAAAACACTGAACATGTACAAGGTATGATGTCACAAGCTCACAACCCTAACACTCTGGAGGATGAGGCAGGAGCATCATAGTCTATGACCAGCCTGGACTGAGTAGTGAACCTCTCTGTCTCAGATAAACAAAACAAAACAAAGGAATTCAGAGAGGAAGGGAAAGGTGGTTCATTAGCACTCTTGGGAGAAAACCGATCCTGTAAAGAAGCCCAGGGTCTCCCAAGGGGATGAAAATTGTGAGCACCAGCTTTAAAAGAGACTTAAGTTTGATGTTTCAATTTGTCAAGAGCTTGGAGGAATATGAAGTCTGAATGAACAAATAGTCGATACAAGGTCACAAGAAACAACTGAACTCCCTGAGCTGAAAAAAATCATGGAGAGCTGGAGATTGTAATAGGATAGAAGACTGGATTAGAAAGGAGAAACATGGAAGGGGAAGAAGAGAGGGTTGGGGAGGGGGAGAATTAGATCCAACATAAAGAACAGAGGAAACCAAACAAAATCATTAAGGAAGCAAGCAGGGGACTGGGTGGACAGACTGCTAAGTGGTTAACAATGTGTGCTGTTCTTGCAGAAGGACCTGGGTTCAGTTCCCAGCACTTACTTAGTGGCTCCTACACACCCGTAACTTCCAGGAAACCCAACAGCCTCTTCTGGCCTCCATGGACACTGTATACATGTGGTTTACTTACATACATGCAGGCAAACATTAACACATATAAAATATAGATAAATAAATCTTTTAAAAGGAATAGAGAAGAAAAACAGAACCTTAACGACTTGTGGGAAAATTTCAAGGTACTCAAAATGATATCTTGAAAGGAAAGTGCAGCACAGGAATCATGAAAAACAATAAAGAAACATGTACAAAGGCCAGATGTGGTTACATACATATGTCATGCCAGCATTTTGGAGGGAGAGCCAGATGGATCAGAAGTTCAAGGTCAGTTTTGGCTACATTGAAAGTTCAAAGCCAGCCTGGGCTACCCAAAAACCCATCTCAAAAAACATGTTCAAATAGTCTTCCATTCTGGTGAAAAATATATCTCCACATCAAGGAAGCTGAGAAAACAATATAACTAGAATCCAGGACAAATTTTACCATAAACCAGATTAGTGAAGAAAATTGACAACTTACCAAGTGCCTATAATGAAATTATCATAGATATGATCGATGCTTGCAGGATAAACAGATAAGAGAAATAATGAACAGACAGATATCCCCAATTTAGTATTTCCAGTGCCTAAATTAAGTTCAAGCTTGGCGTGAACGGTCCTTGAGTCATCTCCAACAGTGGCAGCCAACAAAAGAAAACAAAAAGACAGAAGCTACAGAAAACCCTTTAATGGAATTTGCCCAGAAAACTTGGCATTTCAGAAAGCAACGAGTCAAAGGCTTTTGGTATTCCATTCCAGTAGACCAAAACCAGTATCTTTCAGACATATCATATGAACGATAATGTCTTCGCCATTCTTTAGCTTTAATTTAATTGTAAAGAAATGTGGGATCGTGTTTTGTTCCAGGCAGAGGGGAATAATCAGTGTGCTACTCCATCCAATAAAAACAACCCAGCATGAGGGCTAAAAGTATGAATACCTCCATTTTCTCAGTTTGTCTCTCTCTTTAAAGATGTGGTGTTAATCAAATTTTACCCCCAAAGTAGGATATACTTGCTTCGTCTGTTGAAGATAAGTCTCCAAGGGTTGGGGGATAGAAAGAACACAAGATTCTGGGGCAATGATCAAATCATAGGGGTCCAGCATCACCTCTGGTGGTACACCAGCTTATTACAGGGAGTCAACTGAGTTGAGAGAGAGAGAGAGAGAGAGAGAGAGAGAGAGAGAGAGAGAGAGATGCAATCAAGTTCATAGAATCCAGAACCCCCATCTCCACATTCAAGGCAGCTCTGAGTGTTTCAAGTCAGGACTCCACTGACTTTGAACCTGGGCATCTTCCAGCAGCATGGCTCTGTACCTGGAAGAGAGGAAAGCTTTCAAGTTGGCCACTTCCAAGGCCCATTGTTCAACATAGCATACATCATTCTTTATTAACCCTGTAATCCATCCCTCTCTACAATTCCAGGCTATGCTGCCCTTATTTTGTTCATTGATTCATTTCTTTACCTATAATCTGAAAGAAATAAAGAACAGGGTTGTTTTAATTTCTCTGTTTTTATTAGATACTTTTCTTTCTTTACATTTCAAATGTTATCCCCTTTCTCAGTTCCCCCCTCCCAGAATCCCCTATTCCATCCCCCTCCCCCTGGTTCTGTGAGGGTGTTCCCCCACCCACTCACTCCCACCTCCCTGCCCTGGCACTCATCTACACTGGCGCATCGAGCCTTCACAGGACCAAGGGCCTCTTCTTCCATTAATGCCCGATAAGGCCATCCTCTGCTACATATGCGGCTGGAGCCATGAGGCCCTCCATGTGTACTCTTTGGTTGGTGTTTTAGTCCCTGGGAGCTCTGAGGGGGAGGGGGCGGTGTGGTCGGTTGATATTGTTATTCTTCCTATAGGGCTGCAAACCCCTTCAGCTCCTTCAGTGCTTTCTCTAACTCCTCCATTGGGGATTCTGTGCTCAGTCCAATGGTTGGCTGTGAGCATCCACCTCTGTATTTGTCAGGCTCTGGCACAGCCTCTCAGGAGACAGCTATATCAGGCTCCTGACAGCAAGCACTTCTTGGCATCCACAATAGTGTCTGAGTTTGGTGACAGTATATGGGATGAATCCCCAGGTAGGGCAGTCTCTGGATGGCCTTTCTTTCAGTCTCTGCTCCACACTTTGTCTCCATATTTCCTCCTGTTTGTATTTTGTTCCCCCTTCTAAGAAGGACTGAATCCACACTTTGGTGTTCCTTCTTCTTGAACTTCATGTGGTTTGTGAAGAGAACAGTTTAATAAGTCATGAACATTCCCCCATGAGAAGAAATGATGCTCCATCCTATGGTGGCTTCCATGTACCATAAAGAGACTCAAAGAGACCTATTCTAGAAAGATAATGGACTTGAATCAAAATGCTTAAGCAACTGGAAAGAAAGGAGAGGGAAGCAAAGCATTAGGTTTTCAGGGAATGGTTTCTAGTCTGGATTGTTCACCAATGCGGATGCAACAACAACCTCCTTAAGGAGAGGTGACTCAGGAAAGGACGGCGAGGGGTGGGCAGAGGACCAGAAAAGGAGCAGTCTGAGTAGGAGACCCCCTATGGTTGGTCAGACTCAGTTACTAAGTCTCAGGAAACCCTGAAATATTTCTCCTGGAAATTAAGCTGAGATTTGAAACTAATGAGGGGGCCCATGTGTACAAGAGTATGGGACAGCATGTGCAGCTAATTATTTCATCCAGAGGGGTTGAGGGGACCTTGGGACATTCCCACGCAGCCCGTAAACTAGAGAAATTAATTCTAAGCTTGGAGGGGGGGGGGAAATTAAGATACCACCATAAAAGCACAGAGATTAAATCGTTTCTCCTCACCTCTGAGAAGGTTACACCAAGGTCAGGAATGCTCAGTCACAATTAATGTCAATCTGCCCCATTGTAAATATTTGGCTGGGAACGAAATGGTTGCTGTCACCTGGCCAATCCCAGACTCCTCGATATATTTCGTCTAGAAATTTGGTGTGCTTGGGTGCAGTTTCACTTTCAGGAGGACATTCTTTCCCAAGAAGAGGGAGGGGCAGCATATGTAATCAGGAACTGTGATAGCTAGTACTCACATGACAAGGCTTAGACACTGCTGTGTACAAAGTCCACTTACTATGGGGAATGCTTGGTGGGAGGGGAAGCTGTGAGGGTGGGAAGGTGAGAGATGTAAAGATAAGAGGAAACAAATGCTTTGAAGGAAGGCCAAGTCAGGTGGTATCTGTAATGCCAACAGCATCTCTCGGGGGTTGGGGGGGATGTTTAAAATCTAGTAATTATCCTGCCTGGTAGTTTGTCAAATCAACCTGAGTCTTACTGCAGGTGGATGGAAGTTAAAACCCAAACACACGAAAACTCTGGGTTCCATCTGTGGGCTGCTTTGTTGAGCACAAGCACTCGTTCAGCCCCCGTAGCAAACACTGGTTTCATTAAATATCTATTTTATTCTCTTTTATTAGTACTTTTAAACCTAATTTCGACAGGTTCATACATACATACTGTGACCATATTCAATCGTGGGACCCTTTCTTATGCCCTCCTACACTAGCAGTCCCTTTCTCTTATTCCTAACATGGCTCCCTCCTACTTTCATGCTGTGTACCTGTCCACATGCACCTGCATATGTGAGTGCATGCGTGCATGCATGTGTGCGTGCATGTGTGTGTGTGTGTGTGTGTGTGTGTGTGTGTTATGTGTGTGTGTTCACAGATCTTTTCATGACAGGGTTTCTTGGGCTTCTGATTCTCTGATCCCAGTGTTGGGATGACAGGTGGACCCCAGCTGGGTTTATGTGGTGCTGGAGAGCAAATGCAGAGATTTGTGCATACTGAGGTGGTACTCTGCACTTGAACTATAATCTCTTCCCTTATCTAATTTGTAAGGTATCAAACTGGGAATGTGGCACAAACTAAATAAACATTAATATGATTTAAAAAGAAAAAAACTAACCACAAACCATAAGAAACTCAAGAAGAAGGAAAACCAAAGTGTGGATCCTTCATTCCTTCTTAAAAGGCGGAACAAAATACCCATGGAAGGAGTTGTAGAGATTAACTATGGAGCAGAGACTAAAAGAAGGACAATTCAGAGACTGCTCCACCTGGGAATCCTTCCCATATTCAATCATCAAATCTGGACATATTGTGGATGCCAGCAAGTGCTGGATGACAGGAGCCTGATATAGCTGTCTCCTGAGAGGCTCTGACAGTACCCAACTAATACAGAAGTAGAGGCTCACAGCCATCCATTGGACTGAGTACAGGGTCCCCAATGAAGGAGCTAGAGAAAGGACCCAAGGAGCTGAAGGGGTTTGCGGCCTCATAGAAAGAACAACAATATGAACCAACCAGAACCCCTAGAGCTCCCAGGGACTAAACTACCAACCAAAGAGTACACATGGTGAGACTCATGGCTCCAGTTCCATATGTAGCAGAGGATGGCCTAGTTGGTCATCTGTGGGAGGAGAGGCCCTTGGTCCTATGAAGGTTCTATGGCCCAGTGTAGGGGAATGCCAGGGCCAGGAAGCAGGAGAGGGTAGGGTAGTGAGCTGGGGGGGGTGGTGGTGGGGGGAACAGGGGTTTGTTTTAGTTTTTGGATTTTTATTTTATTTTATTTTTTATTTTTTGGAGGAGAACCTGAGAAAGGAGATATTGTAAATAAAGAAAACATCTAATAATAATAAATAAAAAACCTAAGGCAGATGGTAACAATGCTACAATTAGTCAACAATTTTAAAAAGCTTACTGATGCTTTGAGAATATGATACAATGTATTTAATCACAATCAATCTCTCTCCCAACTCCTCCCAGATCCAACCCACCATCTCTCCTTCCCACCCAATTTCATGTTCTCTCTTTCTTTCTCTTCCTCTCTTGCTCCCTTTCCTCTCTTCTTTAACCCATCATTTCTATTTGTGTGGCCCAAAAACCCTTGTGTACAAGCTCATCCCTCTAGACCAGTGGTTCTCAACCTTCCTACTGCTGTGATCTTTCAATACAATTCTCCATGTTGTGGTGGCCCCCAACTATAAAATTATTTTCATTGCTATGTCACAGCTGTCATTTTGCTACTGATATGAATTGTAATGTAGATAGGTGTTTCCCAGTGGTCTTTAGGTGACCCATGTATAAGAGTTATTTGACCATCCCCTAAAGGGGTTGTGTCCCACAGACTGAGTTGACCCACAGGGGCTAACACCCTTAAAAAAAGCTGACTTTCTCCCAGCAGCTATGCAATTCCAATAATTCCTCAGCTTGGGATGTAATGTTGCATCCTCCTATCTACCCTGGGAGTTTTGTCTAGCTTGCACTTGCACAGGTGCTGTGGTGCTGTCACAAACCTTTAAGATTGCATATACAGCCACCCCCCCCCACTGTGACTGAAAATAGCTACTCCTTTGTAGCCATCTGCTACCATTGACTCTTACGATCTTCTTGTCCCCTCTTCCTTAATGATCCTTGAACCCAGGGGGGAGAAGTGTGAAAGAATAAGAGACTTCAGGGGGTTCAGCTTCAAGTGGGACCTGCACATCAGCAAATACTGTTAGAGGGGAAATTCCATGCGGATGGAATAGCAAGTGTACAGACTTCTGATGTTGAAATTCAGTCAACAAGGTGTCATTGACAATGGGCCAAGCTGAAAAACACTTTCTATTTAAAAAGAAAAAAAAGAAAAAATATGTGTTTAGTTTGTATAGACGCTGTAGTCACAATCTCAACAAATTCTGGCAATGAAATATTATAGCTTAGCAGATAGTAGATAGTAAATCAGTGACTGGAGCCATGTTCTAATGAAAATCTATGAAGAATGAAATTGGAACAATCACATCCCTTCTACATGTCATAAAGATACCTCCCCCACTCATTAAAAAGCATAAAAACTGTACCCTGGCAAAGGGAGGCATGTATGTAACCCTACCATTTGAGAAACTAAGACAGGAGGATCACTAAGAGTTAAATGCAAGCCTAGGCTGAACACAAAGTGTTTCAAAAAAAAAAAAAATCACGAAGACTGGGAGCAGGTAAGAGTGCTTGCTGCCAAGCTTAAGGATTGAGCTGTTTAATCCATAGGTCCTGTATGGTAGACGAGAGAGGCATCCTCCATTTTGTCCTCTGACCTCCAAATATGTGCTATGACATTCACATGCACCACATACATACATACATACATACATACATTCAGACAGACAAACATACATGCATACACATACACACAGACAAACACATATACACATATAAATAAAGCAAAAGCCATTCTTAGCTTACAGTTGGACAAAAACAAATGCTAGGGCCAGTTTTGTGTAAAGCTCTGTGTCTTACAGATACAGAGAGTTGAATGTCACCATTCTCGGAGCCACCAGCAATGAAGTATCCCTTTGCAGCTGAGGACTGTCTACTTTCTGTCCACCTCACTTTCTTGATGGCAGCTAAATTCCAACTATGAATCCTTGGGTTGAACATGCAGACCACAGTGAGCAACTTATGTAACTGACTCCCCTGTGATACACTAGGCATTTTCACTTTGGGGTGCACCTGTAACTGTGAATAAAAAATATGCCATCCTTAAAGGCTGTCCCTGCCACTGCTGCAGAGAACATCTGATTTGCAGAACAATGTAAATCCCAGCTTTGCCTGCCAGAACTTCATGTACATCATGTTAACATCAGGTTTATATTAAACATTTACATTAAAGATTGGACTGTTGGACTGGAAGATTAAATTGTTTGCATATGCTGCAGCCAGTGAAGGAAGAGCCCCACCAACAATCTGCACTTACGGTTCTGGGTGTCTACAGAAGAATGATCAGACAGAAGCCATCAGAGCAATTAGAAACTAAGTTCTCACAAAGGTGGGTGAGACCTGATTCAAGATCCACATGGAAGTGGAGAAGCCTTAATTTATTCAACCTGTGTCCTCATGGAGCAATTCTTTTTTAATTAAAATATTCTATCTAGAAGAGAAGTTCTCAATAAGACTAAGGATGCCATCAACCCACAAGTCTCAGGAAGTCCCTAAAATTTACCAGATTCACAAAGTTCCTCCCTCTTCAAGGTTATATAAGCAGTAAGGACTGCTGAAGAGAGGAGACTCTGAGACCTATTGAAATGCCAGTAAGACACACAGAGAGCTCCAGGGTTCCAGCCTTCTTTGTTACTCATGCTGGTATAGGCTTTCATTGATGCTGCTATCTTTGAGTCATCTGCATGCCTGTCCATTGCTTCTACCCCATACTCTTGTAAATAACCATAACAAACTCACTGATTTACCACTTTGGACTTTGGTGGTATGGTTCCTTTGGTCTGTCGTAGGATTCTGTTCTGGGGTGCATAGATGTTTGTTCATGTCTCATCAAAGACAGTGTCACACGACAGTCCTTCAATTTTCAGGTACTCTATGTACTAACCTGCCAACCACATTCCCTTATGAATTTCTCACACCAGGAATTACTGCTTCCACTCAACATTTAGAACCAGGGCCTTTCTCCCCAACATGAGCCTTTCCTTCCACACACACACGGTTGTTCACATTTTGCCTCTTTGAGTCATTTATGTCATGACAACAATGGATGATGCAGAGTTAGGAACATTTGGCGGTGGAAGTTACATATTAAGCAACAAGGCTGTTAGGAATGTGGCTCTAAGTCAAGTCTCCCAGGAACATCACTTTTCTTCCCTGAGGAATTCAGACCTATGGATAGAGAAGCAGCTAAGAAGCAAATGTGTGAGTCTGTAGGCTCCCTTGCATGCCTTCTCCCTGTCACAAATGCAAAGGCCAGACCAGTTAGCAGTTGCCCAGGCCACTGTTAACAAGCACATGGTCTGTGGAAGAAGGAAAAAAAATGTTTTTGTGGGAGAGGAAAAAAGACACACACACACACACCACCATGGATGCCAAGTGAAGTGGCTGGAGGGGTGCAACGCTGGTCAAGAGTATGATTCATTAGGTCTTGTCTGAGTGTCAGATGTTCAGCATTCGGGCCCATTGCCTCAAATTTAAATCATCTTTTAAAGAAGTGCCGGAAGAGGTGCTGAAAGGCACAGCACTCTGTTCCCTCTCTTGAAAAACAGTGTCTGCCTGCAAACTGCGGTGCAACTTTGCATTTTGGCCAGACACCCTGTGTGGAGCTCTGCTCAAGCTCTGGCTTTTTTTTTCTTTTTTTTTTAATGGTCACCCAAAGTCAGGAAGACAAAATAGTATTTTCACAAGCCAAGGAATCCCTCCTGGTGGCATCTGTGAAATAAAAAACGAGAGAGTTAAAAGGCAAGCATGCTGTGCTGAGAAACTCTATCACAAGGCTTTCCTGATGTCCAGGAAGCCCATGGCCCTCCTCCTAAGAACTGCTGGGAGTACTGGACCCCTGGAGACTCAAGGAAGCCTGGCCAGTGGGTGCTTAGATCAGCACCAATTAAGACTGAGCCTAATGTTACTACCATGCCTTGGGTCCTTGCCAATACCCTGAGGCTTATGGGAGTCTCCAAGCAGATTGGTTCCCCAACAACCTCCCAATGCCTCTGAAGCCCGTAGCTGCCACCCCCTCTTCACACAAAAGGGAGTGTATCTCCTTCATGGATGAGCCTTAAAGACAAGATGCTGCATGGAACAAACAAGTCTCAAAATCTATCCAAGGACGCAACGTATAAGTTACCCAAAGAGACAAGACTCATGGTGGAAGAAGTGGTGCCAGGGTTGGGGCCTAGAGGAAGATGAAAGGGGCCAAAGGGCATCAGCATATGATGGGGATGGAATTTTGGTGCTACCAGATGAAGTGTTCTAGTGGTCCAAAGTGGGGATAGTTGCATAGCAATGTATTGGTATATTATTATTATTATTATTATTATTATTATTATTATTATTATTATTATTATTATTTGGTATGGGAGCATTCTTTTTGAACTCACAGAGATCCACCAGACTCTGCCTTCTGAATGTTGGGATTAGAAGTATGCACCACCTTCTACTGTCATTTAAGGAAAGACATGGATGAGATAGCACCTTATGAGGGAGCTAGGAAGCTCCCAGCTAAAGGACTTCCTAAAGCTAACTGCAGCTTCCAGGGGTTAGAGCTGAGACACATATCTACAGATGCTCAAGAGCTTTCAACAGGATGTTATGCATTCTGTGAGAAGCACAATTTTTTCTGATAGAATTTTCATCCATTCCTTGTTTTGTTGCTGTCACGGCTCTTTGTAGTGGGGTAGAGAAGTCTGAGACTTAGCTGTGAAGTTAAAGTGGCTGTGTTTCCCTGAGTTCAAAGAGGACCCAGCAGGTAGTTGGCTGACTTTGGAAGGCTGGCTAGGGAGAGGGTATACATGGACAGATTAAAAAATAGCATAGAGAAATAGCTGTGGTGACTAATTGATTTACCAGTGACTAGATTTACAGACATTTTCACAGATACAAATCATACAATCTTCAAAACAAACCTCTGATGAATTGACATCACTGTAGGCCTGGAATATGCTAATCATTGGCAGGGGGATGGTATATGTGCAAAGAGTATACAGTCTTATATGTTCAGGTACCTGTGCATGCTTGTGGATAGCATAGGATGACAGGGGTCGCCTAGCATATCCCTCCCCGTGTTATTCTTTTTGAGGAATCGTCTCTGATTGAACCTGGAGCTAGGCTATCATCTAGCAAGCTCCAGCCATCCTCCTGTCTCAATCCCTCACAGCGCTGGGATTACAATTATGGGCACAGTCACAACTGGCTTTTCACATAGCTGCTATGGATTTTAACTCAGGTCCCCATACTTGCACAGCAAAGTGCTCTTTCTCCCTGAGCCATGCCCCTGTTGTTACCTTTATACACTGAGTTTTTTCATCGTTGAGTCTACTAAAAGGTGATGAGGCTTGGAGACATGAAACCAGGGCCATTTCACTAGCAACTAAAGCAGAATCTATTCCAATTTGGGAGTGGATGAATGTTTTTGATAGTGAGTTGGCTGGTTTGTGTTTTATTCAAAATAATACTCATTGCCTGTTTACTAATGCATCAATTAAAGAGTAAAGGAAAGGATGGTTTCCTTGTGATATCTAGGTGATGGTGGTAGTGGACTTCAAGCCTTGGAATGAGCTAGATTAACATCCTTGGGAAACACACTTTGGGCAAGAAATCACAACTAAACTAAACGTCTCTGAATAAATCATTCAAGCTGTCACAGACGAAGATTTTCTTCTTAATGTCATTTCTTTAAAATTTTGTTTTCATTTTGAGACAGAGTCTCATGTATCCCAAGCTGGCCTCAAAATCGCTAAGCAGTGGAGGTTGGCGTCCATCTCCTCAGTACTGAGATTACAGGCATGTGCAATCATGCCCGGTTTATGTCATGTAGGGGATCAGGTTCATAATTTCATGCATGCGAGGCAAGCACTTTGTGATCTAAGCAGTATGTCCAGTCCCTCCATTCTAAAATTGCGTCTAATTTTTAGGAGCGCAACGTACACATTTGCTATATAAGAAATAAATGCAAACAAAAACACACACTATTATACCGAGCACCAGTTATTGTCACCATCAAACAGCCAACCACTATGACGGTGAATTTTTTCAGTCAACCATCCTGAAATACAAATTCCTTTTCGTGGCTTCTCCCCTATCCTAAGTGTAGATACCTTCTGTACAGTGACTAAATAATAGTAAACCAGTGATACAAGACTCCTGTCTGCAAGCAGAACAGAACATCATTAATAGTGTCAGGGATTGGTTCTTGCCCATGCAAAGAATCTCAAGTTGGGCCAGTCATTGTTTGGCCATTCCCTCAGTTTCTGCAATGTATTTGTCCCTGTATTTCTTGTAGGCAGGAAAAATTTTGGGTGGAAGATTTTGTGGGAAAACCTGCAGGAATACATTGGATCCTTTCTAGATAAATAGAATAAGATTCCAACAGGTGTTTCAGGAAATGGCGATTCCCTCTCCGCTTTGCTGACCTGTTTGAAAGCATTCCTGGCATGATCAGAAATGGATTCATTACTATTCCTCTTGATTTTATCCACCTTGAATTGCACCTTCTTGGAGAGAAAAAAAAAGGGAGAGAGAGAGTCCAGTTATAAATCCTGTAAGATGAAAATCAGTGTATATAGTGGTAGACACTCAATCTCAACACTTGGGAGAAAGAAAAAGGTGGATCTCTGTGCACTGGAGTCAGTCTGATGTGTGTGTGTGTGTGTGTGTGTGTGTGTGTGTGTGTATGTTTATATACTGAGACCCTGCCTCAAAAATGAATAATAATGGAGAATTCATAGATATACTGTGTTGTGATGAACTTAGAAAGTGAAGCAATATTCTGCAAAAGGACAAAACAGAAGGAAGCATGTGAGTTACAACACATCCTAATATAGCCTAAGTAGAATTCAACAGACTACTATTTGTGATTGAGAAAACACAAAGAATATTCAGTGTCTGAGTAAGGCTGAAAACCTGGGTACCTGTGAATGTAGTTAGACAATCCCTTCTTCCCCCTCATCACTTCTATCCATCTGTGTCTCTCCCAAGGCTGAAAACCTGGGTACCTGTGAATGTAGTTAGACAATTCCTTCTTCCGTCTCATCACTTCTAACCATCTGTGTCTCTCCCATGATTATACCATAAATAAAATGACCTAGATATACCCACATTGAAGTAAGTTTGCTGGCCTCAGAGTATCCACATCCATCCATGAGTGAGTCCATGCACACATGCATGTCTGAGCAGGGAAGAAATGGTAAGCTGAGCAATTGTGTGGTTTGTCTGTGCTTAGGCAGTACGTTACTAATCTCCTGATTAGAAACAGACTTGTACGAATTAGGAGCTGAAATTGGAACAGTCACTGCTGTGTGCAGGATGTAAAGTGAATAAAATGAATGGGGCATTAACCTCCAACCGCTGAATATTAATCAGCTTTTCATACGAAAGAAAACACACAGCCTGCCATACTAAATATTTTCAGCGCTTATTGACAGGATATGATTTCCTTTCTCTCTCAGCCCTGCTTCTCCCAGTCAAAGGCCCGAACACCGGACAATGGTCAACTTGACACAGATTAATGTGTGATTTGAAAGAGCTCGGGTTCCATGCCAAGGGTGGGTGGAATTCTGAATGTGTTGGACCCGATGAAATGATAGGACATTGTCAAAGGCATAGCTGGCTTCTATTCCTTCCTACAAACACGAGCCAAGCTGAGCCCGAAGGGACTTTACAGAAAGACCACGCAAGGGTCCTGATGACCTCATGGTGAGTGTGCAGAGGGAAAGGCCTGGCAATGGGAAGGGACTCCTTGTGGATATTTGGATGAGGGAACACACGCCCAAGGGTACGTGAAAAATAAAAAGAATCACTTAACAATAGAGTGTGGGTGGAAACAAACTTGCTAATAACCATTCCTTTGCCCTGTGCAGTACTACAGTTGATTTTGCTAAACAGTACAAAGACTTGTATTTGTGCATATAGTGATAAGAAATCATATATTATATCTGCCCACACTTGGCCCTGTCTGTTGTATATAGCTATATATACCCATATATAAACAGCTCTTTGTGACCATGGACTCTATCAGCAAAACAATGAATATGTTGCAGAACCTATATATATTTGTAGTGAACAATCAGACTTGTTCCCTTGTTTTTATTCCTAAGAAATTCAGGATAACTACTTACACGGTGTCGATATTGTATTGTGTGTAGGTGGGTGACTTAAGGGATTGTGTGCATGTGCTACACAGTCTTGTGGAAGGAACTTGGGCATTTGCGGACTTTCCCTTGGGGGAACCAAGCCCCATGAGTATACATATAGATACAAATAGAAATGGGTATAATCTTTGTTATGTCACCGAGTAAGGCAATAGAGCCTTTCTTTGTGACTTTTATATTTAAAAATACCATGTATTATCCATAAATTGATATAGACATCCTATCTAAAACATCTTACATAGTAACTACAGAGTTCAGTTCACATAACTTAAGTGACAAAACACTTTTTTTATTGCTGATATCTTATAGATAGATAGATAGATAGATAGATAGATAGATAGATAGAAAGATAGAAAGAAAGAAAGATAGATAGATAGATAGATAGATAGATAGATAGATAGATAGATAGATAGAAAGATAGATAGATAGATAGATAGATAGATAGATAGAAAGATAGATAGATAGATAGATAGATAGAAAGAAAGATAGATAGATAGATAGATAGATAGATAGATAGATAGATAGATAGATAGAAAGAAATATAGATAGATGTTGTGGGTTGTCCTGATGCTGTTTGAATTCTGATATTAATTCAGCTTCTTCAAGAGGGGCTGTTCCAATGAGCAGTCATTCACATACTCAGGTGATTTCATGTGAACATTCTCCTCATTTTAACTAGTCAATAAAGCCTAGAGCCTGGGCAGAAGAGGGGAAAGGTGGGATGGATGGTCTTTGAGAGTAGGGGAGGAGAAAGGAAGAGAGAGGGCAGAAGGAGAGGAGGAGGAAGCCAAGATGGAACAAAACCATGTGGCCAGGAGAAATTGCGAGTAGCAATTTCTCACAGATGGTCTCACAGACGGGGACTAAGTCAGTGTAGTGCTAAATCTGCCCAATCTAGACACATAGCTTATTAGTACAATAACTGGATTGTGTGTTTTTTATACAGGCTTATTGGGGTTGGAAATTACTACAACTAATAAATAAATAAATTAATTAATACATAAATACACAAATAAAAACCTTAGAAAGGGATGTTTCTTCCATATCCAGTATTTTGGGATTTTTCTATTTGTTTGTGTTTAAGATTGATTTTGTTTTTAATTATATGTCCTTGTTGTATCCATGTCTCTGTATGTATTTTCTTGTGAGAATGGGTTCCAGAGGCCTTGGATCCCTAGCAGCTGGAGTTACAAGTGATAGCAAGCTGCCCTGTGTGGGTGCTGGGAACTAAACTTGGGTCTTCTGAAAAAGAATTCTGTGCTCTTCATGGTTGAACTGTCTCTCCAGCCCCCCATTTCTGGTTTATGTAAGTCTTTTCAACTGTTTCCAAGATATTTAAATATTTTTCATTTATTTTACCACTGAGGACCATGTGTATTTCTAAGATGTCTTATTATTTAGCAGTCAGTAGCTACTTTTCACCCTCAAGCATACTCTCTCAAGCTTTGTCCACAAAGTCACTAACCCAGAACTAAAAGCTCCACCCCCACCGCATAGTCTTCTGAAGCACTGAAAGGGACGACATCTCTCTACGGCCTCTAGCTGACTGGAAACACATCTGTCAGCTTATCTCTACAGAGGAGTTCATGACAGTAGCTTCCTGTGTCACGTAGTGGGAAGGTGCCCCATACAAAGAATTTTAAAGATGCTTTCCCTACCCTCAAAATTCCCCTTCTGACTGTGCTATCAAGTACTAACCTAGGTCCTGTTATGAAGGGGTTTTGGAGATGTGATCAGATTCCCTAATCAGCTGGCCTCAAGGCAGGGAAAGTAGCCTGGATATTACTCACATAAGCGCAATAGATCACAGGAGCCTGTGAGGCCCCGCCCCCTCACTGAGGAAAGCTTGGCAGTTAGTGACTGCAGAGAAAGAGTCACTCTTCACTGGGGGTGTGGCCACTGGTGGGTTACCTGTGCTCCAGTAGATGGCCCCACATCTGTGCACAGAGAGACAGTTGGAGAAGGGGCCAGGAGGAAGCAGAGGAGGAGCGGGGAGGAGAAAAGGAGGCGAAGGAAAGAACAGTGCAGTGAGGAAAAGGAGATGTTGGGCTGGACCCAGGGGAGTTAAAGGAAGGAAATGGAGGGGTAGATGTGTTCAGATTCCATTGGCTACATAGATGAAATTCTAAAAGAATAAACGTTTTAAATAAAACTAAACTGACTTTAACATTGTAAAAAAATAAATAAATAAAGAGGAAGGCAACAGAGACAAGGACAATGGCAGAAAGGTCAAAATATAAAATACAACTTGCTTTGGTATGCGTTGAGGACAGTTGGAAGGAAACATTGAAATGTAGTTGACCTGGCTGAGGGCTGGCTAACAAAGGGGACTCTCCATCTTACCTACAAGGAGCTGATAGCAGGCAACCCTAGTGAACTGGGGAAATTACCCTTCCTCGGGGTCCCCACTAGGAAACATTCCTGCAGACACCTTCATGTTAGCCCCAGTGAAACTCCTCCCTACCGAAATGACAAATTTCTCTTCCTTCAGACCATTGGGTGCCTGGTAGGTCACCACAGCAGCACCAGAAACACCAAAGACTTAGTGATAGAAATAACAACAAAAACCCCCTTATTAGTATAAGTGAATAAATCTCAGGGGCACTTGCAGCCTGAGAAAGGGTGAGGCTACACTGAAGGATAGGACGAATAGCCATGACAAGACAACCGTAGGTCCTACCTCCAATCTGCTGGGGTTTATGATCAGCTGTAAGAATTTATAGCTCCGGGGGTTGGGGTGGGGGGGCAGGGCTCAGTCAGTAAGTGCTTGCTAGCTTGCTGTGCGAGCTTAAGGACCTGTGTGGGGATCCCCAGCCCCCAACAGAAAACCAAGTAAAGCATCACGTGCTTCTAATCCTAGTGCTAGAAAGGCAGACACAGGAAGATCCCTGCGGTGGATCAGCCAGCCAAGTTTAACTGGATTGGGGAACTCCAGGTTCAATGAGAGACTCTGTCTCAAAAAGCAAGATAGAGTGTGCCTGAGGAAGAAGATACCCAAAATCAACCTCTAGCCTCTGTAATAATGTGTGTGTGTGAGAGAGAGAGAGAGGCGGGGGG
>NW_022196911.1:108970097-108981022 GCF_008632895.1 Mastomys coucha
GGGGGTGCTGGGAGGGAGGGAGAGAGCAAGCATGTGTACATGCAGGCCTCCACAGGCACACACACACACACATGCACACACACACACACAAATAAATACATGGCTCCTCCAATTCAATATCACGGCTAGGAAGTAGTTCATTCTTTTCTACTACAATGCTATTGAAATGAACAACTATCCAAAGATGACCTCCAGGCAAAAGCTGCCAGAAGCACCTCCCTCTGTTCTCCCTGCATATTTATCACAGCGTCTTTTCCCACTGAGTGTCTTTGACTTCATAGAAGCTGGCTGGCTTTGCTATGGTTGCATCCTTGGTGAGTGATACATCAGAAATTTGAATGAGTCCCTAATACATTATCCTAGTCTTTCCATGACATTGCCTTTAATCTCATTTATCATCGTAGCTGGCTGGAATTCAGAAAAAAACACAGTTAACACATAGGCAACCAAATATGTGTTGTGTTGGTACGTGTAAATGGAGTAAGGCTATTCACCTGCATCATTTATAGCTCCAGTCATATCATCATTAGGCAATGCTGAATGTCTGACTCATTAGTAATAAGAAAGAGAGAGAGAGACAGAGACAGAGACAGAGGAGAGACAGAGAGAGACAGAGAGACAAAGAGACAGAGGGAGAGACAGAGAGAAAGAGAGAGAGAGAGAATGGATACCTGGGACAAGTTTAGGTTGCCTTAATAAATGCTTTATTATTGCGGTGTTTTTTTTCCTGAGATCGCATGGCTGCTTGTTAACATTCAGGAACTCTGATACCAACAAGCCCAAGTCTGCCTTGGCAGATGAAGTAATACACAATCCTGGAAGGTTCACTAAAAACCCTCGGAAGAAGACAGAGTGATTCAGCCTGAATACGGAGAAGAGAATCCAGGGACTCAACGCAGTTCCTTAATGAGAGCTTTATTTGTAGGATATTAGCATCCCTCCCTACCTCCACCGTTCTGCATTCTACTAGTACTGCCAGCATCACCCCCCCCCCCCCCCCCCGTGCCCACCATTCTCAAGCAAATACCTCTGTCCTAAAACACAACAGCTGTCTACTCCGACCAAACCACACATCCAACCCCATTCCAAGTCACCTCATCAGAAAACCCGGAGCTTGGGCAACTCAAGACTCTTGCTGGAACAGTTTCTATGGACAGCTCTCCAGCACATGCAGAGAGTCCTGAAAAATGAAAAACCCTGTTCTCAGGGCATCTGTCTTGTCTCCTTTGATAAAGGTGTGGATGCACACTCTCTATCTCAGGAAATGATATCCATGTGGTTGCAAAGTCACCTGCATAGCAATTCCAGAATCCACAGGACACGGGGCACCCTCTTTGAGAGTTCCTTTTGGGGAGCTGTAGGTATGTTTCAGTGGGTAGAGCACTTGGTTCTCTGCAGAGGACTTGGGTTTATCTCTCAGCTTCCACTCTGGCAGATCACAAGCACCCAAAACTCCAGATCCAGCATATGTGACCCTCTCTCTGGCCTTTGTGGGAGTATACACACACACACACACACACACACACACACACACACACACAAACTCACACACAAACACATACACACACACATACACACATACATAATACACATACACTGAGGCAAAGACATACAAATATATAAAACATAAAAATAGAACACCAAAAATAATCACTTTTCCTCTTTAAGCTTTGGCCAAAGAATTGCATATTGATCTATGGCAGCCCTTTAAAGTCTATGTGTTTAAGATAACTCTTTCAAGGATAACTCAAACTTACATACATATAAACACAGATCTGCTTCCTTTTCTATGTTGTTGTTTCATTTTATTTCCTTTGATATAGTCCTAGTATACAATCCAACTTAGCCTTGAGTTTTAAGTCCTTCTTCCTCTGCCTTCTGAGTGCTAGGATTATAAGTATAAACCACTAAGCCCAGCCTCTTACAAAAATATTAATTGATAATTAAGAATGAATACATACATTAAAACAATTGAGTCAATTACCATAATCTATTCAATCTTGAAGAAAGACTTAAGAGTATAGTTTTATTTTCAGTGATTTATTTTATTTTTTAGCTACATGTGTGCGTGTATATGCACATGCACAAGCATACATTCAAATAGAAGTGTCAAAAGAGGGTATCAGAGCTCCTGGATCTGGAGTTACAGATGCCTGTGAGATGTCCCATGTGGGTGCTGGGCACAGAACTTGGATCCTCTGTAAGAGAAATTCATGTTCTTAACAGCTGAGCAGCAATGTCCTAGGCATTAAATAATTATCTCAAGTCTAGGTTCAAAGGAGTAATCATGTGGGAAATGGGTGAAGAGAAGAAGGGAGACTCCCTCTGCATATAGAGGGAGCACTTACAAAGCCCCAGAACCTTACCTCCTCCCTTCTTAGGGACAGCTACATTGTGCTCTTGGAATCTAGACTCTCATGTTGAACTCGATACTTTCGCTGGTATTCACACTCTTTGACTTTGGATAAATGTTTCTGAAATTCTGAAGTTTGCTCAAAGGGATTCTGGGCAGGCCACCCTCGGTGTGAGAACTCTCAGTCTTCATGTGAATGCTGTCCAGGGAAACAAGACGAGCTCCTGTAGAGGCATAATAGTACTCAAGGAAGACTCAGCCAGGCCTGAATTCTAGTTATGTTTTTATTCCTTCCCAGTAATGTATCTTAGTTCACCAACCAAATACTGCTCTTTTGTGTGCCCTCTGAAAAGTAGGGACTATGCTTTCCTGCTTGGGAAGAAAGTACAATTTCATGGCTAACAAACTATAATGAAGTGGGGTACCTAGATAAATGAAGGTCATGGGGCCCCTGAAAGGTGGAGAAAAGGCATAACTTCCTTCTCCAAGGAGGAGAATGTAGGGAAGAGAAAGACACATTTGGCCAGAAATAGAGCAGCAACTGACACACCTCCCACTTCTCAGTATACCTCCCCACTCCTCCACTACTCCCTATCCTCTATCAACTGGAAGATATCACTGATGATGACTTAGAAAGAAGGGGGACATGGCCTTGTATTTATTTAGTTCTTTTCGGCCAATAGGATTCAAAAGGCTGTGGGCAATCACCTGCCCCCACCCTGACTACACTCCACTAGATAACCTTTGGACTAAGCAATGAGGGTGGCCACACTCTCTCCCAACAGCAGCTATCCCTGGAGCCCTGCAGGGATTCTTCCTGCCCCACCCCCAACACATACATACATCACTACACTACAGGAGCAGACATGACTGAGGGGACACGGAAGGACAGCTTCCTTTTGTCTCCCACACCTACCACTTTTGCTTTCGCCATTTTTTTTTTTCAGTTTTAGAAAAACACTCTTCAGTACTTCAGCAAGAACAAGGAAAGTGGTCAGCTTTGGAAGGTCCATATCTTCCCAAACTCCGGAGACTTCCTCCAAGTCTCACTACTTCATAAACCTGTTCCAGAAAGAGAGACCAAACATGATTAAAACATGTTTGCAGCAGCCTTCACACCATTGCTACTGAACCCCCCCCCCCTACATCCTGACTTTTAATGAAATTTTTTCCCACATGACAGAGGGTCAGGATAACAACTGACAATGAGCCAGATGTGACAGAGCGAGATCTCTCCCACTCAGCCTCCCAAAATTACCTGAAGCATCCACACACACATAATCACTTTCCCCTAGTGAGAAAACTGCACACTCTTGTTTAGTTCCTCAGAGACCTGGGTTTTCCAGCACAGCATTACATCAAGAAAAGGCCACGTTCAAGGAAGCAAACCTGAGAGTTACAAGGCGGGGGCTGCCCCTCTTTCAAATGCAGACAGAATTAATTTGTTTTCATTAACTCCTTATCAAGTTCCCTGACTTTGATTCTCCACCACAAAATATATTTTTAGAAGTGGGTGGGGGTGGAAAGCCTGGTAGATTTTTCAGGAAATAGCAAGTTAAGTTTTTTTTTTTCCCCTACTGTGAAGAAATTGTTTGGCAAGCCAGGATGAAATGCTTCTAATGTCAGTTTATGAGAGAGAGAGAGAGACAGAGAGACAGAGAGAGAGAGACAGAGAGAGAGAGACAGAGAGAGAGAGGAGAGAGAGAGAGAGAGAGAAAGAGAGAGAGAGAGAGAAAGAGAGAGAGAGAGAGAGAGAGAGAAAGAGAGAGAGAGGGGAGAGAAGAGAGAGAAGTAGGGAGGGAGTATGAAGAGAGAAAAATGGAGGGTTGGAAGGAGGGGGAGGGAGAGAGGGAGGGAGGGAAGGGGGACCAAGGAAGGAAGGGAAAAAGAGAGGGAGGAGGAAGGAGGGGGAAGGACAAAGATAGGAAGGGAGGAGAAATGGAGGGAGAGATGGAGAGAGCATCCAACAATCCAGGAAATAAGCTGGACTCCCACAGGAAGCCTCCCCTGGCTCTCAGTGGAGCAGGGCTAGGGACCCAGTTTCTCCTGCAATGAGAATGTAAACCTTGGCAGAGCTGAGGTGGGAAGCAAAGGGGAACAGTGGGGGTATTGAGGTCTGAAGGTAGGGGAAGAAGTTCATTCCCTTCATCTATCCAAATCTAAGGACTGAGTCCTGACCTTTCTTCTCCTTCAAACAAGTTTTAGATGAATCTCTTTCCTCATTGCTTTGAAGAAATACCCAAGAAATACTGGGGACTGACTTGACTGCCTTCATGGTCATTGATGTGGGAAGGCTGTGGGTGACACCATTTCCTGAGTTTGGTTGCTGAACTGTAGGTGTGGAAAAAGCAAGCTGACTACAAGCATGCATCCATTCTGTCTGTCTTGACTATGGATAGGACAAGTCCCTTCAAGTCCCCGCTGCCTTGATTTCCCCAGGATGCTAGACTGTCTGGTGGTTTAAATGAAAGATGTCCCTCGTCGACTCAGGGAATGGGACTTCTGGTCCCCTGCTGGTGCTACTCCTCAGTGACATTATGGATCCTTTAAGAGGTGGGGACTTGCTAGAGGATATGTGCCACTGGGGGCAGGCTTTGGAAATGTATAGCCTGCCTGCCCTAGCATGCAATTCACCTGCTCTGTTTCACTCGTAATTTGAAGATGTGGACTCCAGGCTTTCCGCCCCAGCATCTTGTGGCTGTGCCTCCCCAACCACAATGGACTGTCCCTTCCTCTGGAACCATAAACCAACATAAACTCTTCCCTCCAGAAGTCCATTTGGACCATGGCATCTTCATCACATGAGCAGAAAGTAACTAATGCAGACCCTGGCCTTGTGAGCTGAAACACCTTCTTTCTCTCCTAAGTTGCTTTTCCCAAGCATTTTATCACGATAACAGAAATAAGACACTCATCAAATAACTGAACCCTCTTCCCAATCGGTTCTCCTTCCCTCATGTCAATGTCATTGCAGGGTATAGTAAGCTCATATCTTGCCCTCCTGTTGGGAAAGCTAAACCTCCACACCTTACTACTCTTGGCAAGGCAGGCTGTATTGTACAGTTTTTTGTTTTTTTGTTTTGTTTTTTTTTAACCTTATATTAACCTGTTGTCCTTTTCCTACCATGCATCTCTTGAAATCTTAGATAATGTCTACATTTCATTGATATCACAAATCCCCTTCCCAGGCCATCGTGCCATGTGGGGAAAGTATAAAGACTAGATTAACAGCCCCAGGCCAAGGTCCATGGTCAGATAAATTCCTCCGCTCTCCTGTGGAGAGGTGTCAAGGTGTGGTATGCAAATGGCAATGCTTAGTTCCCAACTTGGGGTTAGTAGTAAATAAGTCCATCAACATAATACTCTTAGGAAGCAGGGATGTGCACTAAACACATAGCCGGTTAGTGGGTTGGTGTAATGGTTCTGTTTGTCCTTACTTTGTTAAGTTGCGTCACCTCAGTATCTATTTATAAATAGATACTTAGCTGATTCACCAGCCCTTATTGAATGAGCCCTTTATGGCTGAGTATGGGGTCACTGGGCAGAGCATCAGCAAGCTAATCTTCAGAGAGGCTAACAACCTCCTAAGAGAAGAATAGAACTCCAGGAGAGAATCTTTGCTTCAAAACCACTTAAGGGAGCCATGTCTGGAGGCTTTGCTTGCGAGGCCAGCTTTTTCCCATTCTGGGAACACATGGCTTCCATTAGCTTACTGATACTGACACATCGGAGCCTTCCAAACTGCTCTGGGCCTCTGATGAGTGAAAGGTTTGCATGCCTAACAAGGAAAAGAGGGCAGTGAAGGCAGAGAAGTGCTGCCAGGACTGGGGCGTGGAGGTGTTGAGTTTAGGTAGGAGATGGGATCAGGCTCTCTGCTTTCAATGACTGTCCTGTCCACACCTGTACACAAACTAGCCACACCTGGTGACGGTTCTGCCACTTTGCTGGATGCAGACTAGAGCCTCCATTACTCAGCAGGCGAGTCCAGTCAAACAGAATATTGAAGGTGAACACACAGCCTCCATGAGGTTTCTAATCAAAGCAAAGCCTGGCTTAAAAGGACAAATGTCCCTTTTATTCTGTGTGCTAAGGGCATCCCTGTTTAGTCGGGCTTTTGGAAAAATAGGCCAGAATGCTAATTAATTTGCACTTGGAGTGTATATGATGATAATTAAATCCTACCATAACCATTATCAACTGCTTCTTATCTTCAAAGCCACGGGGTACAACTTTACACAGCACAGAGACTCAAGAAATCTCATCAGAAAAAAGAAATGACAGAGGCGGGGCAGTGGTGGTGCACACCTTTAATCCCAGCACTTGGGAGGCAGAGGCAGGTGGATTTCTGAGTTCAAGGCCAGCCTGGTCTACAGAGTGAGTTTCAGGACAGCCAGAGCTACACAGAGAAACCCTGTCTCAAAAAACCAGAAAAAGAAAAAAAAATGACAGAGCCATCCCTGGCCTAAGAAATTAGGGACAATGCTTTGCATCCCCAAGGAAATAGGGCTTTTTCTCTTGATTAAAGAGGAGGACCTATGGACTCTGGCCATTTTATCTCTCAAGGCATGTGAAGTTTGAGACAACAAGACAAGGATGAGCAAGCAGTGATAGTGAGAGTCCTCAGGGGACACGTGCTTCCAGTGGGAGGCACACAACCTTTTCCGTGGACCAAGTCATTTGCAGCCCCATGAGCTCAGTAGCCCTATGAACTAGAAGCCCTGTTCTTTGCCTGCTTTACCTGTGAAGAAATCAGATTGAAAGCATCAACTCGCCTCCATTAGAATCCTGACTCCTGCCAAAATCCTACGTAAACCCCAAGCAAATCTCTCTACCCTGTGTCTTCATGCCCTCAAGTGGGGAAAAACAAAAAACAAAAACCAACCAACCAAACAACCAACCAAACAACAACAACAACAACAAAAACACTTGCCATTGCTGGGACTCATGAGATAAGAAGATACCTAATGGTGTTAAGCACTGACTGATTCCCTGAGAGATGGGGAGGGGGTGTTTACAGAGGGTTTGCCACTGTGATTATGGGAGGTGGGGGGGTTGGAAAAGTTGATGATTTGGAACTGAAAATATCTGTAGGAAGAATAAGGCACTAAGATGATTGCAGAGGCTCCCAGCATGGGGGACAGAACTGTAACAAGCCCTGGCGTGTGCTCACTCCATGCCCATGCCATCTGCACCTCACACCCCTCCTCTGGGCTCTCTCTAGAAAGGTATTAAGGCTTTGGCTTAAGTAGATGTGCTCATAGACAGTCACAAGGACACTGGGAAATCATTCCTCTGTCCTCAGGAAGGTATGTGATATATTACCTCTAGACTCATCAAGGCCACCAGGAAGGGTTATCCCAGGTTGACAACTGACTGTGGAAGGTTCTATTTCCTGTTTGTTTTACAAAGACACATCCAAAATGTGTGGAGGAAAAAAGAAAGAGATTAGAGGCTGAGACCTGTGCCCACACCACCGCACTTTACTAAGCTGAGATTTTCCGTGTGTCAGGTGTGGTCTTAATATGACTTGAATCTATTCACTCATTTGTTTCTTTAAAGAGAAAGAAAAAGTAACTATCTTACTTTACTGGCTTCTTCAGGACTCAGGGGTAACTGAGACTCTTGGACTTTCAAATGCTAGAACCAAAAGAGTGTCTTCTTGGGCATCCCCAGACAGTAGGTCACCCTCCACAAAGTTGGTCTAGATAGGTTTTATTTAAGAGAAGAATTTTAGTTATTCTGAGGAGAAACGGTCTCACAGCTGGTCTAGCTAGATGGTGTTGTTAAATGTGGGCTTTTAAGCCATAAACAACAGCACTACCTGGAGGTTTTTCCTACAGGGGAAAAATGACAGTACATCAGCTAGAGAGCTCTCTGACCCTTCCTTTGCTGCCTGGACTGTGTTTTTTGTTGGTGTTAACTCCCATTCTAGTGTTTTAGGGGGGTTCCCCCTTGTTTTATAGTTGTTATTCCTCCATAAGATTCAAGATACATTCTGATATGTTCACCCCTCCACTTCCATTTTTCTAGTCTACCTTTTGGAGGGACGGATACTGGCTGAACTATCAACTCTAAAATAATCAAGACTTGCTTTCTTCAAAAGTTTTGTTCTAGGCTGAATATCTCTAATCTGAAAATGCAAATTAGATGCTCTAAACACTGACACTTAAAGTGCACCAGAATTCAACTGGCAAAGAATATATAATTTTAAAAGAAAGGCAAAAAGAAAATTAACTGAAAAACTTCAAAATCTGAAACACTTCTGTCCCAGAGCATGTGCTGTATAAGACACTCAACCTAAAAGTTGCTTTTCTTATAATAAGCAATTTTAGAACTATCAAGTGACATCCTATGAATTAGAATGTCAAAGCCACCAGGACTCTCCAGTGGCATTTTCTTAGCTCCTATATACTTCCCAAGGTATTTTAAGGCTACACGTCACCTGTTATCCCAGCTTATAAAATAGACTCACAGAATGAATCATATATGTATAGCTGTGTGAACCAGAGGAGTCACCAACTCATTAAGCAGAGGCCTTGAAAGGAAAGAAAGACTCATGCATGGAAAAGCACTTCCCAGTGTCCCCAATAATTGTCCTTGAATGAATTTATTTAGTCGAGAGGCGAAGTACCTTTCCAAAGGAGCCATTGAATGTGGCTGCAAGAACATTGTGGACTTACACGATGCTTAGGGACACTCTAAAATCCCAATGGGAATGTGATCCACTTGGTGTGGTGAAGAAAGAGAGGCTCCTGGAGCTTGGTAGACTGCCTTCACTTCATCTGTACTGGGACGTGCCTGCAAAATGAACACCAACAAGCAGATAAATCCCTAGGTGTGAGAAGATAAAAGGCTTTAATACGTTCATTGAGAATAAAATCACATAAGCAGTGGTTAAAAGCCACACTGTGTTGAAGATTCCGGCCTTTCTTTCAGAATCCTAGGGATGGATGAGCTCCTAAAAGGCCTTTGGCTATCATCAAAGGACAGGGCTCTTGGAGAGCGCCACACTCTTTGTACCATTGGCTTCTCAGGCTGGGATTTTCCACTCTGGCTTCGGCCAATGTCTAGGCTTGATTCCACTAGCTCACTGGATCTCCCATTTCTTTCTTTCCTTTTTCTTTCATTTGTGTGTGTGTGTGTGTGTGTGTATGTTTTCTGTTTATCTCTATCCAGCTGAATATGGTCTGTGTTTCCTAGCTTTCCTCTCAGAAGACAGTGGACTCTCTACACAGTGAGAAAATGAACTTACCACGTTCTAATTTCCAAGCATACTGTGGCTTTCTTTTTCTGTGATTAAATAGAGGGTGCAAGGGACGTTGATAGACATCGGAGCTGAGCTACAGATTTTCAGTGACGTGAAAGGGAGGAAAAGAGCCTCCACAAATGGTTTCCATAAACAAGCTAGGTATGCAGAATCGAGAAGATTTTGTTGTTGAGGGCAACAAGCACAATTGAAACCAATCCGAAAGCAGAAACTTAAATTGAGCTAAGTTCCTATTTGTCTGTCTTTTGAGGCTAGGGGAGACTGGCTGTAATTCAGAGAGGGCGGTAAACAACCATTTGGATTGAGAAGCTAAACATCCTTTTTATAAAGATGTGCTTTTAGTGTGTGTCTGTGTGTGTGTCTGTATGTGTGTGTGTGTCTGTGTGTGTGTATATGTGTGTGTGTCTGTGTGTATGTGTCTGTGTGTGTGTATGTGTGTGTGTATGTATGTGTGTGCGTGTGTCTGTGTGTGTGTCTGTGTATGTGTGTCTGTGTGTGTCTGTGTGTGTGTGTGTGTATGTGTCTATGTGTGTCTGTGTGTGTATGTGTGTATGTGTGTGTGTCTGTGTGTGTGTCTGTGTGTGTATATGTCTGTGTGTGTCTGTGTGTGTGTCGGTGTGTGTCTGTGTGTGTGTCTGTGTGTGTGTGTGTGTGTGTCTGTGTGTGTGTCTGTGTATATATGTCTGTGTGTGTCTATGTGTGTTTGTGTCTGTGTGTGTGTGTGTCT
Organism: Mastomys coucha; assembly: GCF_008632895.1. NCBI lineage: Eukaryota > Metazoa > Chordata > Mammalia > Rodentia > Muridae > Mastomys > Mastomys coucha. The sequence continues at coordinate 108,980,445 of NW_022196911.1, forward strand.
GTGTGTGTGTGTCTGTGTGTATGTGTGTGTGTCTGTGTGTATGTGTATGTGTGTGTCTATGTGTGTTTGTGTGTGTGTGTCTGTGTGTGTATGTCTGTGTGTATGTGTATGTGTGTGTCTGTGTGTGTCTGTGTGTGTGTGTGTGTCTGTGTGTGTCTGTGTGTGTCTGTGTGTGTCTGTGTGTGTGTCTGTGTGTATGTGTCTGTGTGTGTGTCTGTGTGTGTGTATGTGTGGTGTGTCTGTGTGTGTGTATGTGTGGTGTATCTGTGTGTTTGTCTGTGTGTGTGTCTGTGTGTGTGTCTGTGTGTATGTGTCTGTGTGTGTGTGTGTCTGTGTGTGTCTATGTGTGTCTGTGTGTGTATGTGTGGTGTATCTGTGTGTTTGTCTGTGTGTGTGTCTGTGTGTGTGTCTGTGTGTGTGTCTGTGTGTATGTGTCTGTGTGTGTCTGTGTGTGTGTGTCTGTGTGTGTGTCTGTGTGTGTCTATGTGTGTCTGTGTGTGTCTGTGTGTGTGTGTGGTGTATCTGTGTGTTTGTCTGTGTGTGTGTCTGTGTGTATGTGTCTGTGTGTGTCTGTGTGT
>NW_022196911.1:108981458-108992744 GCF_008632895.1 Mastomys coucha
GTGTGGTGTATCTGTGTGTTTGTCTGTGTGTGTGTCTGTGTGTATGTGTCTGTGTGTGTCTGTGTGTGTGTCTGTGTGTGTCTATGTGTGTCTGTGTGTGTCTGTGTGTGTGTGTGTGTGGTGTATCTGTGTGTGTCTATGTGTGTGTCTGTGTGTATGTGTCTGTGTGTGTCTGTGTGTGTGTCTATGTGTGTGTCTGTGTGTGTCTATGTGTGTCTGTGTGTGTCTGTGTGTGTGTGTCTATGTGTGTCTGTGTGTGTCTGTGTGTGTGTCTGTGTGTGTGTATGTGTGGTGTATCTGTGTGTTTGTCTGTGTGTGTGTCTGTGTGTGTGTCTGTGTGTATATGTCTGTGTGTGTCTGTGTGTGTGTTTGTGTATGTGTCTGTGTGTGTGTGTCTGTGTGTGTGTGTCTGTGTGTGTGTCTGTGTGTGTCTGTGTGTGTCTGTGTGTGTCTGTGTGTGTCTGTGTGTGTCTGTGTATGTGTGTGTAGTAAGGGTGGGGATGGTATATGCACAAGTGTTCAGGAGTCTGAGGATGCCAGAGGAAAGTACTAGCCAGTCTAGAGCTGGAGTCAGAGGCAGTTGTGACCTACCTGTTAAGGGGGTGCTGGGATGAAACTCTTCAAACAGTACCTGTTCTTATCTGCTGAGCCATCTCTCCAGCCCCAGATTGCCCTCATTTTTTATAGTGTATCTTTTGTTTTGTGTTTTTAGAATTTCCCTACAAATTTAAACATGTATCTGTTCATTATGCTCATCATGACAAAAGGGATTTCCCAAATCAGATGAATGAATGAAGGAATCAATCAATCAATCAATGAATCTTATGGTTACAAACATTTGCCTCCCTAAAGTCTTGACAAAATTCTGATTGTCATTAATTTGGTATACATCTAGAATCTCTCCTGTCTCAAACCCTTATCACCCAGAAAGCCACAGCCTAAAGGGAATCATTAATCCTCTGGCCCTGACATGCACACACACGCTCACGTACACCTTGCAGAAACAGAAATGCATCAGTAAAAAGTCCTAACAAGAAGGAAAACTCTACTTTGTATCATAAGGCAAAAGTGCTAAAATTCACTATTTATGGAAAATAAAGAACTTTAAAAAAAACAAAAGGCTGAGATTAAAATTCATTTTTTTAATGCTTATCACCTTGTCTGTTACATAATTTTGGTCTTTTTCTCAGGAAATCAGAATTTACTTGTAAGCAAAAGTCGGGGGTTAGAAATTGGATTCCGATCTGGCCACTTTGACGGGTGGAGGAGAACTAAATGACAGAGATGCATCAGAAGCCATCTGGCACCCATCCCCAGTCCTCTTGCTTCTTTCAGAGACTGGCTAATGATGGGGAGATGCGGGCAGCATTCTTTGTTGATGGATTAATTAGTGGATGCTGACATAGTTCTTTGAACAAGAAGGCAACATGTAAATCTAAGTATGATCTTTCACCTTCCTGCTAATGATCAGTTAATTAGTGTTTTCTGCTTGTATTTTACAGTCTATACAGAGGAGAACCATGGGAGGGTGGGACTTGCAATACTGCCACAAGCTGGGACAGACTTTTGTATGTATACCTGGAACTATTAAAAATGAGTTGGGAGATGGGGAAAATGATCAAAATATATCGTATAAAAATGTTAACATTTTCTTGAAATCAATGTAATTCAGCATTATAAAGAGAGTAGTAAAAAAAAAAATGTTCAAAACAAATTGTGAATTTGAATGCCTCTCTCAGCTTTCTGGCACTTAAAGTCACAGATAAAGAATCAAAAATAGAGTTGAGGGCATTCCTACATCATTTTCATATTAATTAGCAGATTTTCAAATTACAGAATGAATTGAACTAATCTGATGCTTTGTGGCAAAACCAAAAATTTATAGGGATGGCCAAAAGAAGCTGGGTATGAGGGGAGAGCTTCCCACGAGGCATTCTTCACAGCATCAAGCCCAAGTTGAAAGTGATGTGGTAAAGTTAAATGCTACTCAAGAAGCATGAGTTACCCTCACCCTTTTAGATTTCTCAAAGTTTCTCTATTACAGTTTCCTGACTAGGTTAGTCAACACGAGGTATTCCATCCCTCTTACCTTCTATTTCCGGCCTTATCCAGCACTGAGTTCGCATCATCAAACAAGTACATCATGAACAAATTACAAGAAATATCCATAAACATGGATGAGGAGAGACAGACCCCCTAGCTATATGCAAATTATCTTATGAGCCTTCAAAATAGCTATACAGACCCAGAGAAATGGCTCCATGGGGGAAATGCTTGCTGAGCAAGCATGAAGACCTGAGATCGTATCCCTACCCCCACATAGAAGACCTAGGTGTGTCAGTACACATCTGTACCAATACCACTGCCAAGGCAGAGGCAGCAGGATCCTCAGAACTCACTCGCCAACCAGAGTTCCGGGCTCGCTATGAGACCCTGTCTCAAAGGGTAAGATGGCCAAGCAGCTAACAAAGAATCCAGATCAAAATCAGGTCTCCACAATAACTTATGCACACTAACATATACGTCTAACATATATACCCGCATTGCATCCTCCCTCCCTACACACACATTAAATAAATGGAAAAAATATTTTTAGAAGACATTAAAATGTTTCGGCAGGTTAACAGACAACAGATATCAGACTGTGTGGTTCTGAGCATTTGAAGAGGAAGAATATTTTCTTCTGCTTTGGTTTTCTTTTCCTTTTTCTTTTTCAGAGAGGAAAAAAAGGGTATGAAGTTGGGTGGTAGGGCAGGAGAGGAAAATCTGGGAGATTTGGGGAGAGGGGAGAGAAAGTCTGACCAAAATGTACTGTATGAACTTCTCAAATGATAAATGAACATATTAAGTAAAATAAAAGAGTTGCTGCTCTAGGACGTAGAAGTCACAGGCCCCCATACATCTGCACTCTGTGAAGCTAGTCATTCATATATAATCTCAAACTCAAAGGCAGGGGCTGAGGAGGTGGTACGGTACGGTGGTTAAAATTGAAAGCAAGAGCCCAGTTTCCCAGAGATCTTGTCAATGCTGGAGAGTGTGGCACCCACCTGTAATCCCACCCTTAGAAGAAAGAGAAGTGATCCATAGAGCAAGCTGGCCAGCAAGGCCAGCCATTCAGCTGCATTGCTTATCAGTTGGATTGACAGGTTTTGCCTTGATGAATCAGAGCTATTGAGGATGACTCCAGACGTCAGGCTTATGCCTCCACATGCACACTCACCCTCACACACATGTGTCCATATGCATGCAGACATGCGTGTGCACACACACACATACACACACACACATACACACACAAGCCACAGAAGAGATGCTCGACTCCACATGCACACTCACCCTCACACACATGTGCCCGTGTGCATGCAGACACACACACACATACACACACACAAGCCACAGAAGAGATGTTTGACTGCACAGTCAGCACTTTGCAGACCCATTAGTGAAAGATGCCATCCAGTAAGAGCATTTGCTTGCAGAAGTTACAAGCATGGTGAGACTCAACAGAATTCTCTTTTCACCACGTGAGAATCTAAACTGGTCATATTTGAAAATAAGTCTTTTTCATAAAGGTCCAGACTCTAGACTACTGATGTCTCTGTTCTGCATTCTTCCTATCAGAACCTCAGAAATCCTTTCGCTTTGGGGAAGTGGGCAGATTCTAGTACAGTGGACAAGGAGCCAAACATCCATGGCAACTTAGCATTTTTTCCACTTTCTTTGCATGTCCAATTGAGACCTCCATAAAATTACAAATGAAAGAACACATTATGACCACTTTCTTTAAGAGAAAAAAAAGAGAGGTGGTAGGGGAAGGGAGGTGGGTCTTGCCTGTGCCAAAGGCTTTCTGAATGTTCTCTGCCAACCTCAGCACACCTTCAGGATGGAAAAGTTTCAGCCATCAGTGGCTCCCTTGACTCTGAGGGAGACATTGCCAACCCAGTAAGGCCCGGGAAGCGCTGGCTGTAGCTGTTCATGTCTGTAGGGACTGAGGTAAGTACTTCTTGGCAAGTTCATCTCCCTGTGTTCACCTTCTTTCTTCCCTCCCTGCCACAGGGGCTTGTTCACTCCTGTTTACACTCAGAAGGCTATGACACCTATTTCTTAATGTTTTTTAAAAAAATTAGAAGCACTCACACACATGCATGGGGAGCTCTGAAACTTGAAGAAAAGGTCGTCAACCAAGGCAGGAAAAGGGAAGACATCATAAATGCTCAGCTCCAATACAATTTTCTCAGCTGTTTCTAAGGTGACCTCGAAGAGCATGAAGACATAGAGGGGCCAGCAAGGTGGCTCGGGGGGGGGGGTTAAGAAACTTTCTGCATAGATCTGGCAGCCTGAGTTGGATCTGCAGAATCCATGTAAAGATGGACAGAGAACTGACTCTACGAAGTTATCCTGACTTCCAGATATCACCCTGCCATGCACATCCATGCATGTACATGTACACATACACACAAACACACATGTACACCCTAACACACACATGCACATACATGCACATACCACTCACTCACTCACACACACACACACACACACACACACCACTGACACACATGCTGTAATAAGAGATACATATTTGTGATGCGAGCAGGTTCCTTCCCCCCCCCCCCTCAACAATCACAAGGGGACACTTTTCGCCCACCAGGCTCCTCTTCCTGTACCTGGAAATGGAAAATAAAGGTATTTGCCTTTCCTAAGTCTGCAACAAGTACAAATGAGAAGAAAAGCATCCTGCCACCATGGCTACCCATGGCCTCCTTTCTGTGCAAATCTGAGGCCCATCCTTTAAGCCCAACAAAGTGTGATGCTTTCTCTTTGCATGTCCCCCTACACACACACACCTCCATACCCAGTGCTAGCAAAGACCCAACTCTCCATAGCCATGTTCTGGGAAAGCCAATTGCAAGAATGGCCAATTACATTATCCAGATACACAAAACAATGCTGATCCTTCCTGATAACTCAGCCCTCTGTGTACTAACTGTAGGAGATAGAGTCTAAAGACCTTAACATCATCAGGAATAGTAAGATAATCTATTAAAAAATATAATAAGGCTTATCTTTTTATATATACACAGTATATATATTTAAAAGCATGCGCATGTATATGTGCCTGTATGAATGTATGCATATATATCTGCATGAATGTATGTCTCATTTGTGTGGGTACCCGTGGAGACCAAAAGACAGCATCAGATTCTCCGTAGTTACAGAGGGTTATGAGTGACCCGGGGTGCTGCGAACCAAACTCAGATTCTCTGAAATCAACAACTAGTGCTTTTAACCACTGAGCCATCTCTCCAGCCCCCAAAGAGGATATATACTAACACATTAGCAGGCAGGAACACTTCATAGCTCAGGAGATAGTCAGATCAAAGACATAGTTAATATTTATAATAAATCATGTAGGAACAGCAGCTACTGAGTACTAAGGGCTTTCTGGCTTTTGTATTCTGAATTTCCGTAGATGGGCCAAGGAAAAGAGGTGGGGAATCTTAGGGGTGTTTGACAGACATCTGTGGGGACTTAAGCCCCTCCCCGAGCAGCCGGGGACCTGCCTGTTATTTCTGTGTCCTTTGATATGGGACCTGCACCTCTGTCAGCTATGTTAAAGAAAAACAGTCCAGACAAAATTAGAGTTAAGGGTCATGGGGGAGGTGGCGGCGGGTTCTTTCTTCTTGGAATTTTGATATATACTTCCTTCGACTATTTTTTTGCAAATAGCAGCTGGAGGATGGAGGGAAGCAGGCAGGAGGGAAAGCTGAAGACTTCCGGAAATCTCCTTTCCTCGCTTCCTTTTGCAGGGCTGCCCCGGAGTTATCCAGTCACCCGGGAGACTTCCATCTGCCCCAACTGATGGGATTGGTTACCCTCCAGGAGCCCTCCTGGGCATCAGCTCACCGTTCACTTCCTCCTCTTCCTGTTTCAACCTCTGCACCTCCAGCCTCCTGTGGCTTCACAGCTAAGTGCCCAGACTCAGCGAGAGAGAAACTATATTCCCGTACTCGCTAATGATGAGCAGCCAGCCCTCCCTCTGTAGACCCCCAGCTCCCCAAATACACAAACACAGCGGCTGCCTATCGCGTATCATTTGTGAATCTAAAAGCACAGAGTGGCTTCAAAGCAGCCACGGCATATGCCACTGTCTGCTAATAGACAACATTCAGGTGTGCCCGCAGGAAGGACTTCTTAACATAGATCTCAGACCTGTTTGGGATTGATTTATTTTCACTCTGCAATCTCTCTTGTCCTTCTCTGGGATCAAACTGTTCCATAAACCCAAACCTGCTACTTTGGCTATCATAATACGCAGAGGAAGAAACCCAACACCCCACCAATCTACTGAGACTGCTACCCACTTTTATTTGAGTGTGCACATGCGCGGGAGTGTGCACGTGTACAGTGTAGTGTGTGTACACTTCTTCATGCAGACCCAGAGGTCAGCACGGAATGTCTATCTCAAGCTTCTAAATCCTACCTTTAAAAACCATTTTGTTTTGATGTGATTGCAGACATGCAGAAACTGAGAAATACATCAGGAAGAATTTTCTATGATCAAATTTAATTTCTGGCAATTTCATACATGGCGTAGCATCTCTCACTGCAGCAGGAACGCATGATTCTGCTCACCTGGGTGGCCAGTTCTGTTTCTACCTGTAGCTAGTCTTTGTTACCTTGTGGGTTCTTTTTCCCACCCTTTATCACCCTAGTTTCATATCCTACCACTAGATAGGTGAGAAAGGAGAGGGGGGGAGGGAGAGGGAGGGAGAGAGAGAGATTGAATCCCTGAATCTAATTTTTTTCCTTTTGTTTCTTCTTTGACACCAGGACTGCTAACAATCCCTCCCTGCTCCCCCCCTCCATGACCATTAACTACCAACCAACCTCCTCGCAGGGTCCTAGCATTTATATATCTTCTGAAAAGTTCCCAGAATTCCAAAGGTCACACAATCACAGAGACCATCAACAGCTGGCAAAACCATGCCTCTGCTAAAGCACAAGGCAAATCATAGTCAGCCGCTGCAGACAGGTCAAAACAACCCCATAATCCCTACGGCTGGGATTGAAAGGAAAGTACATTCTTATTGTACTTCTGTGTGTGTGTGTTTTAAAGAACCCTAAATTCCATTATTCTCAATGCATATCTCATCAGGGCTGGGCTTCCAGGTGAACTGCACTGCTACACTAAGGAATGTATGTATGTATGTATAAATAAATAAATAAATAAATAAATAAATAAATAAATAAATAAATAAATGGTGCTGGGTAGCAAACTCGGGGCATCATGTTTGCATAGCAAGCCCTTTACCAACTGAGGCATCTCTCCAGCTCCAACTCACTCCTGTTTGTAACTACACAGTGGTTTGTTTTAACAGGCAGCTGACCAGTCTCTGCAAAATGAAATCCCAAACTGGTGCCTCTTGGTTCTCAGAAGGCATGAACACTGCTCCTCTGCACCCCAAGGCTGGGCAGCACCCCAAAAAAAGCAGTACACTTTCAAAAGGGTTGTTTGTTTGTTTGTTTGTTTGTCTTTCTGATTCTAGTTGTGGCCCCACATTGGTCCTCGCTGGGGGTTATGCATGTGTGTCCTTATGATGTTCCTAGGATAGACCTCCTCAGTGTCAATCAACTCCATGCTATTTCAAGGTCATAGATCACACCCCTAATCCCAGACAATTTGCATCATAAGAGGCCCTAGGGCAAGAAAATATAGATGGCCCCAACATAGCCGTGGCTTCTATCTGAGACAAACAAGTAAAAGGGTATGTCCTGCAGAGAGCAGAATACCATCAGGGGCAGACATAATTGCAGGCACTAAATTAGCTCAGTCTCTCAGCCAGGGGCTAATCTAAGCCAGATCTTGCATAATACCTGGCCATGGGTGCATCATAGCTCCAAACTGAAACGAACAGAGAAAATGCACCCTGACTCCTGAAGCTCTCTTTTGAACACAGCCAGCCCTTAGTGGGTATGTCAAGCACATGCAGAGTGATCCAGGGAAGACAGTTTGGGTTGATCGCCTTTGAGAAGTTACAGGGGGTTTTCAGTTTATTCACAGGGCTACACCCGGAACATGCTCCAGGTCCATCGATACCAACCACATCCATGTCATCTCTGCTGGGACACACTAGTGACATCTGAGGTTTCATCCACACAAACTCACGGTGTCTTATTTTGAATGTAAACCCTTTCGAGTTGTTTCTGTCCATGTGTGGTTTTGTGCACACTTGTGCGGGGGCATATGTATGCAGAGGCTGGGGGGCAGCCGTGGCTGTTGCGCCTTGGGTACCACCACTATTTTTGAAACAGTATCTCTCACTACCCAGAGGCATGTCAAGTAGGTTAGATAGGCAGATGAGCAAGCCCCAGGGGTCAGCCCGTGTTCACCTTGTGTTGGGGTTTTAGGCCCATACCTTCATATCTGACTTTATTTTTAATAAGGTGTGAAACAAACTCCAGAGGTTAAAAAGAAGAAAAAAAAAAAAAAAAACACTTTCTCCCTAGTAGTTCTACTACTAGTAGTTCCCTTTTGGATTTTCCTCTAAGGAAAGAATTAATTCTGTGTTCAAATACTATGTGGATGTTTAGGTTAGTAAATCAAATATACAAATATACTGAAACTGATGGGTTGACCTATTAAATCAGTCTTTGATCAGATCCCATCCTGTGGTAGTTTGAATATGCTGGGCTCAGAGAGTGGCACTATTAGTAGGTGTGGCCTTGTTGGAATAGGTGTGGCCTTTATGGCAGAAGTGTGTCACTATGGGGTAATGAGACCCTCCTCCTAACCACATGGGAGTCAGTCTTCTCCTAGCAGCCTTCAGAGGAAGATGTAGAACTCTCAGCTCCTCCTGCTCTGTGTCTGCCTGGATGCTGCCATGCTCCTACCTTGATGATATTGGACTGAACGTTCTGAACCTGTAAGCCAGCCCCAATTAAATGTTGTCCTCATAAGAGTTACCTTGGTCATGGTGTCTGTTCACAGCAGCAAAACCCTAACTAAGATGCATTCCCTTTCCACTCCTGACTAAAAAAAAAAAAACATTAACCCAATCTGCCTCGGCTCCTGGGAAAATCTGGTGAAACAGATGGAGTCCAGAACGAGACTCCAATAGTTCTTAACCAATGAAGTCTTTAGTAGGGTAGACTGGTAGGCGTGGCCAGCAATATAGAGTCCTGCGGAAATGATAGGGAATGGTCTCCTAGGATTTACAAAGCAATTTGTTTTTGAATTTGCCATTTGAGTTTTATTAAACCAGAGACGGTATTCCCAGACTATTATGGTTAGTTCTAATTATCAACTTAACCATGAATCACTGAGACGCTCAGTGAGGGACTGTCTAAAGCAGGCTACCCTGTGGGCATGTCTGTGAGGGACTGTCTTATCTTCACTCCTGTGGGAAGAGTCAGTCTGGTAGTAAGGGCCACTGCTCCTGGTTTGAGTTTCTGGACTGAATAAGAGTAGAGCAGCCCAGCTGGGTCCAGACACATACAAGCATTCTTTCTCTTTCCTGGAGGTGACCAGTGGCTTCAAGTTCTTGCTTTGAATTCTCTACAGGGATAGACTGCAACCTGGGATTCTATAAGCTAAGTAAACCACTTGACCCCTGAGTTGCTTTTGGTCAGGGTATTTTATCATAGCCACTGAAGAAGAAACTAGAATACAGACCAGCTGCATAGGAACAGGACTGGGGCGGGGAGGGGGTGGTGAGAAGCAACAAAGTCACATGATGAATCCCAGGAAGTCAGGCTCCTAAAGAGAGCAGCATCAAGATGCAGACCTGAGTTTATTGTGTAGCACATAAACTTATATACACTGTTCAAGCCAATCACGTCTTGCCACACTGTCACTGTGCCCCAAGAAAGCCCTGCTTGATGAGGTAACTCAGAAGGGGAGGAAGGGAAGTGTCATCCTCCATTAGGGCTTCCCTGAAGATGGGAGAAGCAGCCACCGCCCTGGCCTGGGTTCCTTTTGCTATCTTTCCCAGGTTCCAAGAGCCATCTTAGACCTAATGCCGTGTAGAGCAGAACAGGATTCTTCGAGGAATTGCAGGAGGCTGTGGCACCTTGCTCTCCACCCCACTTTTTCCTTCCTATGGCTGACCTCCATAGCCCCCATCCCACTGGGCTGTAGGTAGAACTGCACAGGAGTACCGCCCAGGATGAATGTCCATGAATGAACTAGGTAGAACTGCACTGGAGTACCGCCCAGGATGAATGTCCATGAATGAACTAGGTAGAACTGCACGGGAGTACCGCCCAAGATGAATGTCCATGAGTGAACAGGAGACTACTATTTGTTTTTTTCTGGAGACTACAGTTTTTTCAGGGCATCATAACCCTTTGCAGTTATATTACAAGGAATTAAAAAAAAATGGGCTGAATATTGGACTTTCTTAGAATCTCATCTTCTTAAGGCTATCTATAAGACCAGAGGTAACTTTTTAATCAAACTCATTGTAATTGCTATGAAAATACTTTTTCTGCTTATATAAATAGTTAATGAATATATTTGATATGTAAATAAGATGCAGAGCAAGTGTTTTTAGAGACCAAAATCACAAGAAAACCAAAATCAGTTTATATACTGGGCAGGCTGGCTGAGTCATTCCTAACCTTAGGGAATTCTTCCCTGTCTCCTGTTTAGAGATAACATTATTATTCTTAACTCAGTCCCCACCACCACTACCCCAAAATCGATACAGTGAACAATGCCCTGCCCTTGTTATGAGCCAGTCTACACAAGCTGACAATTTCTTAGAAACACAGACAGGAAGAAAACGTAATTGGAGCTCAAGGTCTACAGATAAAAGAAGTTTGGCCATTGGGTTTTATCTGTGATACAAACACTTTGAAAATTCCAGGTCCTGCTTCATTTGAGTGGACCATGAGTGTGGATCTTGAAATCTTGTCAAGGCATAACTTCTTTTATGATAATTTTCAACTCAGGAATAATTAGCAGGATGGGGGGATTATGGGCAGAATTAAGAGAATTAGCAAGGCAGTCTTTAAAGAATTTTCTCACTTTTTGTCTATGTGGAGGAGATCACAGAGCATCTTGCAGGAGTGAGTTCTCCCACTGTGTGGGTACCAGGTAATCAGACGGAGGTCACTGGGCCTGGAGGCTAGCACAACTGTGTGGGTCCCAGGTAATCAAACTGAGGTCATTGGGCTTGGTGGCTAGCACCTTTCCCCATGGAGACAGCTCGCCATTTGCAGCAACACAATTTTTTTATTAGATGGTTTCTTTATTTACAATATCTTCATTCCCAGATTCCCCTC
>NW_022196911.1:108992909-109015085 GCF_008632895.1 Mastomys coucha
CTCCTGCTTACTGGTCCTGGCATTCCCCTACACTGGGGCATAGAACCTTCACAGGACCAAGGGCCTCTGCTCCCATTGACGACCCATTGATTGGCCATCCTCTGCTATACATATGCTGCTGGAGCCATTAGTCCCACCATATGTACTCTTTGGTTGGTGTTTTAGTCCTTGGGAGCTCTGAGGGTACTAGTTAGACACAATTCTTTTTCTGTGGGATGAGCCACATAGAAGTCTCTCCAGTAGAATCACTTACTCCCTAATGCCCTTTGGACTTGGTCCTTTGATTCTAAGCTTCTTATCCCACTAGAGACATCCCTCTTCCCCAGATTCTAAGGTGGTCCATCAGACCTTGAAGCATCCTGCCTCCATCTCTTTATTTTCCTCTGAAACAACATAATAACCCCCCATAGTTAGTATCACCTGTTATCACCAGCTGGTTTGTTAGAATCACCTGTTATCACCAGCTGGTTTGTTAGTATCACTGTTATCATCAGCTGGTTTCTTCCTGTAAGAATGGCTAAATCCATACCAGTTATGATCACACAGAACAGCACCCTATAGAGTCCCACCCTTAGACACTGTGGCACAACACTGTCACCTACAAAGCTCAGGCTTGCCATGAAATCGGGTTAAGAAAAGAGAAAAGAAAAGAAAAGAAACGAAAGGAAAAGAAAAGAAAAGGAAAGGAAAGGAAAAGGTATTTTTTCATAATGCTTTAAGCTGGTCTATCATTTTGTGTTGGGCTACCTTCCCAGATGTCCTAGGGGACATGTAACCCACTGGCCACAGGATGAGCATGCTGGGTCATTAGGTTGGCTGAGTCCAGTCTGCATGCAGCCCCTGTGAAGAAGGCAAGGTGCTTCAGTGCCATCACACTCAGTATCCCGGTCACCAACAAAGGATCTGCATGATTTGTTTATGTGAATGGTTCCATCAGACCTTGAAACATCCTGCCTCCTATGTGCCTCTGTTTCTAGCTTAATGTTTCTACTTAGCATCTTTATTTTAAAATAAGGAGGGGGAAGAGGAGAAGGAGGAGAAGGAGGAGAAGATGGAGAAGGTGGTTGGGGGAGTCACTGATTTTTTTTCCTTTTTGACTACTGGAAGAAAGGTACAAAAAGAGGAGAATATTCAGAGAGGGTCCTTCTCCTTCCTCCTCTTTTCTCTATCCACAGGCAAAATCTAAAGATGGTTAAATTACATGTCTTTTCCTCCCATTGAAATCCACTGCATACTATTCAAATATTAGAACTCAGGAAATAAGGCAGGACAAGGTCCCTCATGAAACCTTAGAAGGCTGTGGAGGGGTCTCAGCTTGAGGACTGCCTGGCTGGGCAGCCCTAATTAAGAAATCACCCTGCTGAGAAGAACTCAATCTAAATAAAATATAAAAAGGAATCAGTGAAAACTGTTACCTCTCTGCCCTACCTCCGCACATGCTTCACACCCAGGGCCCCCTCTCCCAGTGAGTTCCAGAGATGTCCATGCTGTTCTTCTGTGTGCCCTCTGCATAATCCAGCATAAAGGCCAGGTACGCCAGGAAGGAGTTGGGTCCTAACATGGATGCTGGCTGCTTGGCTAGATGTTCCTAGGGCTAGAGGCAGGTTGAGTGCATGTTGTTTGCCTTTGGATTGGAGCTTGAGATGTGATTTTGATCAAAGATTGATTCATAGCCTGGTCAGGCCCTCTTATTTTAACATAGTGAAGTGCCATCCCACCAGCAATCTGTGAGCTGAAAGAGTGCATGCCTCCCCATCAGCTGCTTTTATTTTTAATAATATTTCTCATAGCTGAAGTCCCTCATCAAAGAAACTTCTCTTTGCATCAGCTGCTATTTTGATGGGGCCTGAAGGCAAATATTTGACCTGCTGTACTTGGCTCAGGTTGACACTTTTGGATGCCGCACTGAATCAGCCCCAGGTCTTGGATTCATCCCATCTCTGGGTCATCTCTCTGAGGGTCTAGGACATTTGTTAAAGCTACATTTTCACCTATGAGCCAAAGAAATACCTTTCCTGTTTTCACCACACTGACACCACCACTGATGCCACAAGTGTCTTATTCTCTACTATACCTTTGTGGCTCTTCATGATCACCATGACTACCAGCAGTAATGACCCCTAACCAACTGAAACCTGTTGAGGGGAGTCTCTAGAGAGATAGCCCCATTGCTAGAGTGCTCGCTGTACAAGCATGAAGACCTGAGCTGGATCCCAAAAAGCCAGGCACAGTGGTCCACACTTGGAATCCCAAAGCTGGGATGTGGGGACAGGCAGCTCTAATTAGCCAGCAGGCCTTTCCTAATGTGATAAGTTCCAGGTCAACGAGAGACCCTGCCTCAACAGAAATGATGGACAGCTCCTGGCCTTGGGAACACAACATTCTTTCTTCTCTCCTGCTGCTTTGAAAAAACTTCTAATTATCTTCGAGGTGACCCCCACAAAGCCTCTTTGCACTTCCAATGCAGGTGTCTGATGCTCTAGTATGGTATAGTGATGTTAATTTTCCTCTGGACTAGATGTTGTGATCATCAAAAGAGAAAGAGCTATAAGAATATGTTCTGGTGGGGTGTGGGGGAAGAGAATGTCTAGGTGGGCCAATGTATCCCTTACTCCTAAGAGACCAACCACACAACAGTATAACATAGAATAGAGTTTTTTCCAGGGCATAGGAGGGGAGATAAGAGAGTAGTAGAGGCAGATAAAGGCAAAGAGAAGGAAGAGTAGAGAAGTAGAGGCCAGCATGACAACATGGAGAGATGGGGGGCAAGAGGCGAGAGAGGCAAGAGAGTAAGAGAGGGAGGAGGAGCCAAACAGCCCCTTTTATAGTGGGCCAGGCCTACCTGGCTGCTGCCAGGTATCTGTGGGGATAGAGTCCAGTCAGAGGCAGGTGAACCTTCTGTAGATGGGCTAAACAGTAAATATCTCAGGCTTTCTGAGACATATAGCCTCCATGGCAACTGTTCAATATAGCCAAAGTAGTCACAAACAATGACTAGATCTATGTGAGCTGCTTAGAAAGAACAGCAGAGACTGGATGGTAAAAAAACACCATAAAGCAGTTTCTTACAGCTCCGCTGACTGAGCAGTCCAGAACAAGGACTCGCCAGATGATGTTTCTGACAACCTGCTTACTCCCAAGTGTTAACTTCTCTCAACATCCTCATACTGCAGAAGAGAAGTCAACTTTTGAGGGTTTCTTGTAAGTAGACTAATGCTACTCACAAGGGCCACACCCTTATCATCTAATAAGAACACCGGGAATTAGGTATCCACTGACGAATGGTCACTATTCATACAATAGTGGATAGGACAGAAGCGTATGAATGTGGCTGTGTTCCTATATCACTTGACAGGAAATAAAATTTAAGTTTCCTTTTATTTCATGTGTCACAAAACATTAGTGTTCTCTTGCCCATTGTCCCAGCATTTTCAAAATAACATTTAGAAATAAGCTCTTTATTCCTTAGGTTATACAAGAAGAGATGGGTGAGGGAGGATTTAAGCCCCCTGCCTAAAATCTGCACATAATGGTACCCACTCCTGGTCTCCAAGGAGGAGAAAGGAGTTATCTCTTACTCCTGATGCAGTTTAATTATCCAACCCATCAAAGACAAATCACTCTTTAGCTTCATTATTCAGCATGAATAGATTCAGAAGTGAGTACATAAATAATGAATTGACTTTTAGACCTCAAGGATTTCCTAGGGCAAAAGCAATCAACATGAGGTTGGGGACACTATGAAGTTCCCCATCTGTCATCACAATTAGGGACACTATACCTGAAGCAGTTAGCTACCAAGACTCCAAATCTGAGATTTGTCACAAATCTCAGGGTGAGTGTCAAACTCTTCTAGAACCATCCATTTCCAGGATAGTCAGAAAATAGTTCCTTTTAAAGAGGAGATCACTTTTCTTTTCAGTACTAGGGGTTGAATCTGTGACCTCATGCATACTGGGCAAGCATTCTGTTCTTAACTGACATTTTCTACTCTGCTTTTTTTTTTTTTTTCAAGAATTTGAGACAGTTTTGGTAAGTTGACAAGGCTGGCCTTGAACTCCTTATCCTTCTGCCTCAACTCATAAGTAGCTAGGATTACAAGCCTATGCCAACGGGCCAGCAATGAGGAGACTTACTGACCAATCCCTGAGCTTAAGGAGTCAGAGTTCCTTTGCTCTTCTACAATGCTCCCTTAAGCACCACCTGGGAGGCAGTCTTCGATTTGGCTCCCGAGATCACATACAACACATAGAGAGATGAAGAAGCTGCTACATTCAAAATCAGTTTACATAACCATAACTTTTCAACATTCATTTTTATAGCTATTGGTGTGTGTGTGTGTGTGCGCACGTGTGTGTGTGTGTGTGTACATGTGTATGTGCGTGCACGCACATGCCATAACACATGAGTGCACTACAGTGTTTATGCATGCACTACAGTGCCTATGTGGAGGTCAGAGGACAAGTTGTAAGAGTTCTCTTTCTATCATGTGAAGTGGAAATCGAACTCAGAACCTCAGGCTTGGCAGCAAGACCCTTTACCATCTAAGCCATTTTGCTGTACATTTCATTATGGTACCAAGTTTCCTCAACTGCCTTCTCAGATTTCCTTTTCCATGAAGAAATCTACACTGCTGACACCCAAGTGGCAGGAATCAAGGGTGGATCCAGCCAATATGCCAGTGAGACAGCAAGATCTACAGACCAAAAATGTCACAGAACTTGTACCCTGCCAACAGCCACATGCATGATGAGCTCTAAAGTGGATGATCTGTCTTTAGTTGAGGCCTCAGATAGGACTAGAGACTCTAGACCCTGACTTCATTCAGCCTTGTAATAAACCTTGTCACATAGGACCTGGGCAGCCATGGTCAGATTCCAGTGGATTCTAGCTAACAGAAACCATAAGAGATTGACGGGTCTGAGCTTAGACCTCTGAGCATCAGGGTAACTTGTTCCTCTGCAACATGAAAAGGTTACATCCACCCATAAGGATAATCAGATAACCTGTCACTCACTCTGTAATAAAACATCAAGTTCAACTTGGACAAAGGCAAGCAAAACCTTGGTATCTCTCTCAAACCAATTGGCCCCATGCCCATGATAACTAAGTCCATGTTAATGAGACTTACTGATTTAATTGTTAATTTAAATAATTCACAATTATTTTCAATGATAATACTTTTTAAAAATATTTATTCACACCAGGGCAAAGCAAGCAGCTATTGAGGACCAGAAGGTTTTTATTTCGTTTTGTTTTATCTTGTTATTTGTAAGAAAAAAAACATTTGGATTTGACCTTGGTTGTGCTTTCTTTATGTTTCAAAAACTTTTAGGAAACTTCCAGTTACTCACCAAAAGACTTCAAACTCCATCTCCCTTTAACGTGGTCAAACGTGCATTCTGGGCCAGCAGCATGGCTCGGTGGGAGTGTGATCTCCCACACAAAGCTGGTGACCTGAGTTCAAGCCCCAGTTTCCAGATCCCACAGTAGAAGGAGAGAACTAACTCTCAATAGATATTCTTTGACCTCTAAACATGCATGTACATAGTCAGACACATAGACACACAGACATACACACACAGACACTAATTGTCAAAAATTTTAAATCATATCTAGACCAGAAGCAAAGAAATGACTCAGAAGACAGAGTCTGATTTACACACACACACACACACACACACACACACACACACACACATTTTCAAAATTTTAAATCAAATATCCAGACCAGAAGCAAAGAAATGACTCAGGAGACAGTCTGATTTCGCTGTCTAGTCACTAACACTTTGACAAGGAGTTTGGCATTTATCAGGACAGAAAAAAAAAAAAGAAAGAAAAGAAAAGAAAAACAGAAGCTGTCTTGCAAAGGACCCAACACTCTTAGAATTCTATGACCTAATTCTGTCTAAGCTTGCCGTAGAGGGACTGCCTCTGTCTGACGCTGATGGCATCAGAGCCTCTGTGCTCTCCATAGTGTATGCCACACCACTATCAGAACTAAGAAGAACACAGGATGTGGGGAAAGAGCCTAGAGACCATTCAGAGAGAAAATCTCTGCCTATCAGTATAGAGTCCCACTCTGTCTCCTGCCTGCTTATCTCAGTGGCTAAGCCAACATTTCATTACTTTCATAGACAGTATATATCTGTGGCCCATGCTCCAGCCACCAGCTGTTAGCCAGCCTAATTCCACAATAGAATAGGGGTTGGGTCGGTCCGCTCAGGCTGAATAACTTTTATGCTGACCTTTAAGGTAAGCGTTTCCCAGGCACTGAACATAAAATCTCAAACGCTTACCATGACAATAAGACTAAAACATGTCAAGTTAGAAATCTGAGTGCATCCAAAGCCAAAACAATTATAGCTAATTATCTCAGATTTAACTATTCTCTACAAAATGGGAATGGCAATATTTTTGAATATGTTTGAAGGTGAAATAGATGTAAAAGCCTTTGTTACCATCCATATTTTAGGTGGGGTAGTTCTTCATTGGACACTTGGGCAAGACTCTGCCCCACGCACTAAAGTTGTTTTTCTGTTTGGTTTGGCTTTGGAAACAGGGTCTTGTGTATCTCAGGCCTATCTTCCTCACTCTACCTCTCAAGAGCCAGGATCAGAGACATGAGCCACTAAGTCTGGTTCATACAGTGCTGGAGATGGAGCCCAGGACTCGGTGCATGCGAGGCACACACTGCAGCACGTCAGCTGGAGCCCCAGTCTCCAGAGTTATTACAGCATCCCTGGATTGTTTTCTCTTTCCTTTTTATATAACATTTGTATTATTTCATTGGCAGTGAGAAGGCATTAGTCATGTGTGTGCATCGCTTGAATGCAGTGCCTTCAGAGATCAGATGAAGGCATTGGATGCTCTGACACTAGAGTTTTGGTGGTTGTGCCTGCTGTGTGAGTGCTTGGAACTGAACCTGCATCCTCTGGAAGAGCAGCCAGTGCTCTTAGTTGCCGAGTCCCAGCAACTCTGGCTTATACCCACTAGATAGTACCAGGGCCTCATCCACAAACCACTATCTTTCCCATTATTACAATTTAAAAAAAAAATGTCATCAGACATTTCCATATAAGCCCCAGAGGCTATAATTACTGCTGGTAATAAACTACCTTAGTGTCTGGCAGATAGGAGCTGCTCTGTGTACGTTAGATGTCATCATTACCATCAATCCTGTCACTACTATTCCCCTGCCATGGTGGCAGCTCCCCTGTCCTGGTCGCCATACTTCTGCAACCTTTGAAAAAGGAAGATTAAGAGAAAGCAAGTCACGAGGGTGCTAGTGACCCCACAAGACATACCATTGTCTTCCATGGATTCTCCTTTCATGGAACGACAGAGGGCTGCCTGCCACTATGTTCAGCTGCAGTAGGCAGCTCTACATCCCCTTGGTGTGTGGAACCAGATGGACTTTCTGCTTGGCACAAACGCTGCAGCTGGGGTGATTGCTGGTCTACACTGGCCCCTCACAACTGCTCTACAGATCTCCAAGGGCCCCACCACACTTACCTGAAAAAGGAAGGAAAGAGATAGATGTTCATGAAGGAGCCACTTGCACCAGGAGTCCCTCCCTTCTCTTGTTTTTGTGGTTTGGGGCTTATTTGGGTTTTCAAGTATGTTTTCTTTTCCCCTACATTGCCATTGCATATTCAAAGGGTGTTTGCTTTCAATGTTTTGATACCATGCTGTTTTCAAGCCCCAAATGTTTTTCATGGCCTGTCTTGGTAAGTGTACAAGCTGCAAGGGGAAGGTTGGTGACTGAGAAGAACACCATATTACTCAAAGTGTGTACCTCAGAGTTAGCCAATGCAAAGCAAGCCGCCAAGTGAGATTTCTGGGGCTCAGGACTAGTCAGCTGGCCGCAGAAAGAGCTCTTTAGAGTGCTGCTTTTAAGCTTTAAAATTAGAACTAGTTGTACTCCTCGCTAAGGTAAAAACGTGGAAAATAACTATGAATTGGTCCTGTTGCTTTTTTGATATATGTGGAGAGTTGTTGGGGAGGTAGGTGTGTGTATGTGTGTTCTGTGTGTGTGTGTGTGTGTGTGTGTGTGTGTGTGTGTGCTGTTTGTATATGTCTTTATTTGGAGGCCAAAGATCAATATTATTGGCCCTCCTCAATCTCTATTCACCTTGTATTTTGAGATGGGCTCTCTCCTTGAACTTGGAATTCACAGATTGAGGCAGACTAACTGGCTAGCAGGTCCTGAGGATCCTCCTGCCTCTATCGCCTAAGCACCGGAAGTCCACGAGCACAGGCTGGTGCTGGGATGGGTGCTGGAGATGGGACTAGGGGGACATGCTTGCCCAGCAAGCACTTTACTGCCTGGTCTAACTGCCCAGCCCCCTAAAATAATATTCCATTTATCTGAAGGTAAGAAATGTGTTAGCCAGCTTTCCACACTGAGCCTTATTCATCCTGTGGCTTTTTCCACACTCCTCTGTAAAGTGCACCGCATGCATTTGCAAATTCATAGTCTTGTGGGTCTTAGAATCCAAGAGAACCAAATTTCAGTTCTAGTTTTCCCCCTCTTCCCCCCAAAAATAGTAGATTGACTTGAAAACACTAATCATCCTGGAGAGCCTCAAAAATTATCTCCCCTAGGTCACCACCATGAGACATAAAGACCATGTAGGCTGACCATGTACCAAAGTGACATAAAGACCATGTACCAAAGTGACAGGCACACAGACTACACTATACAACCAGTAGGTGATGTGATCCTTAGAGGGAGGGGCGGTTTTTGACCTAATAGTAACAGGGCTGTAGATTTAATACATGGGAAATTAAACAGCAGTGTGCTTATCTGCATCCACCTCCTGTTCTCTCTCAGCCCCACTACCTGATTACCTGTTCCCATCCAGTATGCCTGGATGAGCCCCTGAAAATGCAGCAGCCAGCATCCTGTGAAACTTTTCCAAAGGAGAAGTCAGCACAGCTCAGCCTCCCTTCAGATATCTACTCCCACGAGGGCTGTCTATCACTTTCCCATGACTCTCAATTACGTTGACCCCCGAGTCCCCACCAAATCTGGAATGCTGTCTTTTTTGTGCCAAAACTTGTCTGGCTGTGTTCAAGTAGCTTCCCATGCCTTTGCTGAGGGATCTGATTTAGTTGCTGTGGGTAGAGGATACTTAATGTTTTTAACAAACCCCTAGGCATTCCCTATGACCATAAGAGTCTGAGGAATAAGAGTCAGGCCATGTGTTTCTATTGCTCCCAAAGCCCAGAAGACCTTCCCAAACATCTGGAGGGTAGACAAGAAGGTGTAGGATGGAAAAAGCATTGAGTATGGCAAATTCAGGATCAGCCTCTACATCTATCGAAATATTGGTGCACACCCTCCTAGGATCATGGGATTCCAGTTTGAAGAAGTCCTATTATGAGTACATTAGCAGAGCCAACAAGATCGCTTAGTTTATAAGTGAGCTTGATGCCGAGCCTAAAGATGTGAGGTCAATCCCCGGAACTCATGAGGTAAAGGGAGAGATCTGACTTCGGAAAGTTGTCCTCTGATGTCTGCACATGCATGGTAGCTTTCATGCCTACCTTCCCCCAACAAACACGTGCCACAAACAACGAAGGAGCCTATAGACATACTTACAGATACACAGTGGGGGAAACTATATAATGACTGTAATGATTAGTCTTGGGTGCCAACATATCTAGTGGGGACTAGGGAGATGGCTCAGACATCAAAGGGTTTGCCACAAAGCACGAGGACCTGAGTTCAGGTCCCAGTGCTCATATGAAAACCCAAATGCAGTGGTATTGACACATAATCCCACTGCTGGAGGTGAGGGGGAAGGGAGAGGAGGAGAATGGGGAGGAGAGGAAAGCTGGGGAGGGGAGAGGAGGGGGAAGGGAGGGGGAAGGAAGAGAGAAAGGGAAAGAAAGAGGAAAGGGGAGAGGAGGGGGAGGGGAGAGGAGAGGAGAAAAGGAGAGGGGAGGGGAGGGGAGAGGAGGGGAGAAGAAGGGAGAAGAGGTGAAAGCAGGGGAGAGGAGGAGAATCCCTGGGGCTAGCTAGCCAATGTGCCTAAGCAAATCAGGAAGTCAGGATCAGCAACGGACTTTGTCATAAAAAGTTAGGCAAAGAGAAATCAGACAGATACGCCACATCAACCTCTATCCTCCACATGCACACACATACATGAATACACACATGGACCACATACATACTACACACCAACCCAAAGAAGTGACCACATGTTTAGTAAAGTGCACTTCTGGGTGGATGTGTAAGGGCACTTCAGCTGCCAATCAGTTGGCAAAATTAAAGAATTAGTTCCTTGGTGGATTAACCTCTTTGAACCTAGCCAGTGTCATTTGCATTTCAAAAAGATGATAAATTCCGTAGCACACAACAACTCCCTGTTTATGACCTGTAATGAAACACAAGCAAACCCCACTTGTAAGTTCTCCAGTGAATCTGATCGATCTCTACTTGTATCTTAAGGATTCCTGCAGGACTCTGGACACTGAAAATCTTCAGGACATAATTTCTCAATGAGGTCATAAGAATGAGCGAGAGTGGATGTACTCTTCAAGTTCACTCCCATGAGCTTTAGCACACCTGACTACTTAGGACGCGCACAAGGCTTGGGTAACTGTCACTTGTCAAAGTTACCTGTCCTTGTGGCTGTTTTGCTCTGTATTTTAATCTGCTTATTCTAGGTATGTATGATCATGGTATGTTTGATATCAGCCATGACCTTCAGAGCACTGAGCAATGGACTTTGTGCATTAATGGTAGTTTGGGAAAAAAAATCAGGAAGTTGTTTCCTTTGCTATGCTACATAAAGAGCTCAGAGTGGGAAAAGAAAATCCAAAGATAAATTGAAACCACCCCAAAACATACCTGAGGTTAATTCAGTGCTCACAGAGAGAGAACAGTAGATAGCTCTGGGGGTTAAGAGCTTCCTTCCAAGGTGCTGTGTTCCCATCAAAGAACAAAGCAAGGGTCCATTCTCTCATGTTCTGTTAAGGCAGATCTCTAATGCAATGAGGTTCTCCTATTCAAAGCCAGTCTTCTGAGCTGCCAAGAGTGGACTTTAAACTTTTGGCTGGGGTGTAACTTTGAGGTAGAGCACTTGCCTGGCATGTGCAAAACAGCAAAGTTCATTCAGCAGCACTAACACAGGAAACAAACAAACACATTCAAATCCATAGGAGGATGTATCTCCTGCTCAGGCTCTAATGAAACCATTGTAATCAAGGGATTCAAATGTGACCTTAACAGAGAAAACATTCTTTGTGTTAGTGTCTCAGTTAGGGTTTTACTGCAGTGAACAGACACCATGACCAAGGCAACTCTTATAAGGACAACATTTAATTGGGGCTGGCTCACAGGTTCAGTGGTTCAGCCCATTATCATCAAGGTTCGAGCATGGCAGCATCCAGACAGGCATGGTGCAGGAGGAGCTGAGAGTTCTACATCTTCATCAGAAGGCTGCTAGCAGAATACTGGCTTCCAGGCAGCACTGATGAGGATCTTAAAGCCCACGCCCTCTGTGATACACCTACTCCAACAAGACCACACCTACTTCAACAGGTCCACACCTACTCCAACAGGTCCATACTTTCTAATAGTGCCAGTCTCTGGGCCAAGTGTATACAAACCATCACAATTAGGAATGAATGTGGCCATGAGCCACATTGCTCATTTTTAGATGTTTGGGGGACATTCGGAATAAAGCCAGGCAAGCAATCATCACAATTATAGAGGGTGATACCTATGGAGTACAGAGGAAAGAAATGTTTGAGACACTAGAGTTACCATAGGGAACAAGAGATTTAACCAAAAACAAAACAAACAAACAAACAAACAAACCGTGTTCTTGTTTGATTTCTGTGGTAAACACCATGACCAAAAGAAACTTGAGAAGGAAAGGGTTTATTTCAGCTTGCAGGTCACAGCCCATCATGGAAGAAACCAGTGCTGGACTGGTTCTGGCAGGAAACTGAAGACAGGAACTAAAGCAGAGGCCATGGAGAAACACTGCATCGTGGCTTGTTCCATGTGGCTTGCTCCCCAAGCATTCTTATACAACCTAGTCTACCTGCCTAGGGATGGCACTGCCCACAGTGGACGAGGCCTTCCTACATCAATTACCAATCAGTTAGCATCAGGCCAATCTAATAGAGGCAATTACTCAATTGAGATCCTGTCTCCCGAGGTATATCCATCCAGGTTTGTCTCAAGTTGTCAAACCTTAGGCAGCACAGTCAGGAGCTCTGAAGGAGTTTTCAATGTTCACTCCCAACTAGGAAGATCACAGCACTTACTACTTGAATATCATGCTCCCAGGAACAAAAGTTCATATGGAGCATCCCACTGACCCATGTACCCATGCTTAATGGTCTCTGGTTTGTCTGGGTGCATTCATGTCCACCGGGAGTCACCTGTAGAGCGTTTGCTCTACATATCTGTCTCTTCCTTTTGTTTGGTTAAAATGAGATTGGACCTCAGAGAACAGTATCATACTACAAAAGTCAACTGCAACTTCTAAATAGCTGGGAAGATAGCTCAATAAGCAAAATGTTGGCCTTGCAAACGTGAGGACTTGAGTTCAATACCCAGAACCCATGTAAGAAGACATGTGTGCTGAACCAAACTTGTAATCCCAGTGTTTGTAAAGTGGAGACAGGTGGATTGCTGGGGCTTGCTGACCAGCCAAACTGACTTCGATTCACTTCCAGACTCCATACTCATGTACATGCACACACACACACACACACACACACACACACACACACACACACACAGCATACACAGACACATACACAGAGAGAGAAAGAGACACACAGAGAGAAACATACAGAGACAGAGAACTGCTTTCGGTAAGGAATTTCTAGTTAGATATGACTAGAGCTATGATACTTACTCCTGGGATATCAATAGGAACCATTATGAATTTGTAGTCAAATGAATGCAGAGCCTTCAAGTCTGGATAGGACTCCGTCTTCCCAAAAGGATGGAGTCTCAAGCAGACAAGCAAGTGCTCAGGAGAATTCCTGTGAAGGAAGAAGAAATTGTCAAGCTACCTGCTCTGTCTCTGCCAGGCAAAGGCAATGACTCCTACCTACCGCAGTGCTGTTGTCTAAGCCGAAGGTCATTGTGGATGTGATGTGAGTGTCCCAGAATCAGAGCCATATAAGTGTGTAGCAAATATGTGCACCACATATCCAAGCTTAATAGCTTAGAAAGGTTCAGAGCCCTTGAATCCCTAATGAGGAAGGGCTAACCAAGAGGGCCAAGCCTACAGCAAGTCAGCAGGGCACCTTCTTGCAAAGCTACTCATGGAACATGACCAATGATGTCTTCTCCATGAGAGAACACATCACTGAGGAGAGTTGCTTCAGTATTGAAGTTACCACCTTCTCCTGTAACAACCGCCCATCATCCATATGCTCACTTGTGACCAGAGGACTAAGAAACGGAAAGCAGTTAGTACCGGCCTCCCCAGCTGCCCAATGAAGAGATTTTGTCCAGATTTCGAGGTGAGTTTCCAAGCCAGCACCCTTGCAAAGGGAAGCAGGTCCTTCATGCCGCAGGCATCTGGGATACAAGGCCTCCATAGTATTTTTGAAAAGCCGGTATCGCCCACTGACGATAAAGGGGCATTCACGGTGGGCAAAGACATTCCACGGGAAGAGGCGGAGTCGGGCTACCAGGCAGGCTGAGCACCAACTTTGCAGACAGATTGCTTTTTTCCATGTCCCTGAACTTGAGCAGGTGCCAATGCAGCTACCGACTTTAGGAGACACCCGTAGGCCAAGATAGCAAGCCCCCAGCTTTTCCATGGAATTTAGCAGCAGCTACCAGGGGCGTCATCAGAGAGCATTCATTTTTTCCCTCGCCTGGTTTCCCACATTCTGTGACCACCTTGGTTTGTGCCAGGGAAAATATCGAAAGCCTAGGTAAACGAAGGGAACCCAGTATTCACCAGTCTGGCCTTAAAATAGCTGATGGAACACCCCCAGCCCAGAGAGTACAAAAGCTCTAACTGTAGCTAGTGTGTTCAGGGCACCACCCAGACTACCCCAAGGGCTCACCCCATCCCTGAAAGCCTATCTGAGAGTGGACAGCAAGGGAGCCAGGCTTTCTGCTGCCTCATTCCATGGGGGCCCCCTGGGACTTAGGTGAATATTAATGAACATCAAGTAGCCAGATACAAACCAGGATGAGCCACTGGGCAGGGTGGGGACATTGGCAAAGCTTATGTCTGGGTAGGGGAAAAGGATTGGGCACAGCCAATGTGGAGAGCTGGGAGGAAGGTATTCTTGGATTAAAGAGAAAGCCTGGAAGTCGTCGGGTGTGTCCCAGGACAGAGAAGGAAAACATATGCTTGCCCACTCCTGGGCACCCTGGGCAGCTCAAGAAGATGCTGCTGTTGTTGCAGGTTGTGTCTGTGGATGGAGCGAACACAGCAAAGAAGGAGAAGGATAGGGGTTTGTGATGGTTACTTTTAAATGACAGTCAACTCACCACAACCTATAATCACTTGGGAAGTGAATCTCAACTAAGGAATTATATAGATCAGATTGGCCTATTGGCACGTCAGTCCAGGGATGGGTTTGGGGTCGTCTTTGTTGTTAAATGATGCAGACCACTGTGGGTAGCGTCACACCCTAGGCTTGACCCTGAGCAAGGACCCATGTGTTTATTCTTCTTGGCTATTGACTGGGAATGTTATATGAGTGGCTGCTTAAGTTCCCTGCCTTAACTTTCTCCAAAATAATGGGCAGCAACTTGAATTTATAAGTTAAAATAAAACCTTTCCTAGGTTTCTTTTGCCCAAGGTGTTTTCTCTCAGCTAGAAATGAGAGTGGACAGGGAAGACTAGAGGAGAAGTGACCGAGGAAAGAGAAGAAGCTTATGTGTTATACACAGGCTTTGGGGAGTTGTCTTAAAGTGACTAGTCTTGAGAAGCTGCCTGGTTTGGCAAACAAATATTCCAGACACCCAGTGAGATCTGAATTTCAGATCAACATGGAAATATCCTTTTCCAAATAAAGATGTTCTGTTAAGTATTACACGTGGCATGAGGATAAGTACATTCCATGCAATATTTAGACATACTAACAAATGAATGAAATGACTAAATAAGCAGTACATAATATCAGCTAAGATCTAATGTTGTCATTTTGAATTTTGAGATGTAAAAAAAGTTTTGCTATAATATGCCCCATGCAATATCTCCTTAGAATGAGTATGTGACATGCACTCTTTGGACATATGTAGAGAATAAGAAATAACATTTTTGTCCTATTAACTGGATGATGTAACATTCAGCCAAACTTGAAATCCATCAAAAGAAGTTTTGGTCTGAGTAAGTCACATCCAATATCTAGCGTGGCATGTCCGGTGTTTATCTGAATTAGAGAGTAAATAGGTATGTGATGCCTTCCTGAATTTCAGTTTCCCACAGATTTCCCTCCTCACCAGAATGGAAACTCAAGATAGTTTCTGCCACATTCTCTGCGGTCTGTGTGTGACTTTGCTCTGTAAGATTCACAGAAAGATGAAATAGCCAGGGCGTGTGTGTTCCCTGCAATCGCACCAGGCTGGCTTTGCCTGTTACTAGCTGTGTGTTCTTAGGCAAGGAATTTGACCACAGTTCCCTAAACATCCTCATCTGCCCAGTGAGGGAAATGATAATTTCTCAAATTGGATGTGATACAGAAACAATGTAAGCAAATAATTTTTAGGTGCATAGCAAGACTCGGTAAACAAGCACTGTCCCTATTTATTAGTGTCACCACCACTGTTGGATGCTTGATGAATAAAGAAGACTAGGAGAAGCAAACAGGCCTGTGGGTGTCGAAGGCAGTCTGAACCAATGCTGGGCTTCTTCTGCCAACTCTCTGACCTTTCCGTTGGGTTGCAATCTTCCTTCTAATTCTGAAACCCCATATTCTATAAGGATAGTATGGTTGAGGATCCAAAATGACAAAGCCATGCTTACAAACATACAGCTGTGGACTAAAGGGATTGGAAAGTGAAAAGTACCCATTGCACTCTTGAACTGACACAGCAGTGTGTGTGTGTGTGTGTGTGTGTGTGTGTGTGTGTGTGTGTACGCACGCGTGCCCTATAAAGAGGGCATGTTGGTCCACATTGTCCTCTTCTCAACAAGGAAGAGCTCATAAGGCCACACATCTCCCAGAGGATTTATACATAGATGATTGCTGGGAGAAAGATGTTTCCTTCAGTTGTATAACTACTGTTAAGTTGCCCTTGTTCTTATAAGTAATCCTAACGAAGCACACACACACATACACGCACACACACACACAATGAGAGTGGGAAACAGAGGAGAAACAAAGACGGAGGCACAGAAAGACAGAGATAAATGTAGAAGGGGGACTAGTTGAAGTGAGAAAGAGTTCACGGAAGTGAGAGGGAGACAAGAGAGGAAAGTGAGATGAGTATGATCAAAATATGTTATAGATACATATGAAAATATCATAAGGAAACCCACAATGTAAAATCAATATCTACTAACTTTTTGAAAGGAAAAAAAAAGAAAATATAAACAAAAGGGGGTTATTTGACTAGGCTTTTTTTTTTCTTTGTTTGTTTGGTTTTTTTGGTTTTTCGAGACAGGGATTCTCTGTATAGTCCTGGCTGTCCTGGAACTCACTCTGTAGAACAGGCTGGCCTTGAACTCAGAAATCTGCCTGCCTCTGCCTCCCAAGTGCTAGGATTAAAAGGCATGTGCCACCACCACCCAACTTGACTAGTTTGTTTTTTTTGTTTTTGTTTTTGTTTTTGTTTTTTTAAGCCTGTCTTCACACGAGATTTAACTGGTCTCAGTTTCTTGTAGTTCTAGTCTTAGGAAGTCTACATTTGCAAAAAAGTAAAAGAAATACTACTATATTGGACTAGAATATTCTGTGAAAGGAGCCTGGTGCTACTGCCTGCCTGTCTGTCCTGCCACTCAGGGCAATGGTGTCAGGAGGTGGGGCTCTTGGGGAATGAGATTCACTCATTTGGATCAGGATTTGCACTTCCATTGCAAAGGATCTCGAGAGAGAGAGATCTCCTCACCTCTCCCTACCACCACTACCACTACCATGTGAGGTTACAAAGAGAAGGTGTCATTCATGAACCTCCAAGTTTTCACCTGAAACAGAACCTACTGGTATCTTGATCTGGCACTCTCCATCCCCTGAACTGTGAAAATCAATGCATATTGTTTATAAGCTACCCAGACTATGTGATTTTGTCAAAACATCCCAAAGAAACTAAAAACACCCAGAGCAACACCAGGATGGCCAAGCAGCAGGGAAGCAGTGGTAGGCAATTCAGGCACAGGCAATTCTGCTGCAAACGAAGATACTGTAAGTAGAACTTCAAGTTTGCTAAGGAAATAGTTTCCAACTGGTGTGCCATTCAACACTTTCCCAACTTCCATCAACTCACAATACAACAGGACTTCTGTAGAAAACTCAAGAGGCCATCTTACTTCTGGGCACCTCCCCTGTGTCTCACCTAACTCCTTCTAAGTTCAAGGCATCCACAGTAAACACATCAGAGCAGTCATATTCCCCAAACCCGCCGTCCCTTCTGTTACCCGGAGCCATTCAGGCAGGCTTTTCAATGATGTTAGATAATTCCATGTCTTTACAACTATTTCTCACTAGCTCTGAGAGAGCACATCACTTGGTCCCAAGGCAAACATCTGCGGCTATCCTCTTACTCTGACAAAAGGATGTAAGTGCCAAGAAATCAGAATAAGCAGATGGCTGAATGTTTCATAGCAATTTCCTCCATATTGAAACACCCCCTCCTGGAGGAAAAAGAGGGAGGAAGAGGCTGTGAGATTCAGAAAGTAAATAAACCTAATGAGTTCCAGAAAGCCAAGACTTACAAGATTCTGGAGGCCCCCTTTCCAAGGAAGTAGAAGTGACTGCTCTAAAGAGGAGATGCTCTCATCAGCCCAAGTACCCGGAGGAACTCTCCAACGTGTCCAGGCACAGGAAGGTCATGCAGAGAGGTCCAGAGATGCAGTTTCCGTCAGTCATCACCCACACTGGGGTGGGCTTTTTGGTGATGCAGATGACTCTGTCATCCATCAGTAACCCCTTGCCTAACACCCCATGTAATTAACCCCAATATGTTCACTGGTTCTCCAATTTGGATATGAGTCACTAGTGCCCTTTCTGGAGTGAGCAGGCTTTGTTCACGTATCTCCAGGAAAAGGATCACACAACATCCCACCAAGGTATGCTTCCCAATAGCATGTGTTGGAAGACAGGAGAGGATGAAGAGGGCAGTCAGGAATTCTAACTACACCAGGAACTTTGGGAGAAATATGTAGTAAAGAAAAAAATAAAGTCTTTTCGCCCAGCACATTCATAAAACACACAGAAGGCAAATCCATCCTTTTAACACCTCAAGAGGCTGAACACAGCAACATCCCATTACAAGTAAGACATATGGAGCATATTGATACAGAAATGTTGATGAGCAAGTCACACAAAGAAGAGTATGAAGAGTCCAAGGTCAAGGCCGTTTCTAGTGAAGCCTTGCTTTCTGCTTCAAGGATGGCACCTTCTCTCTGTCCCCTCATGTTATGGGAGCCGGGATGGGAGTCTCTCTAAAGTCTGTGTTGTAAGAGTACAAGTCTTCTCATGAGGGTGATGGATAGCCTCTCTCAAAATCCCTGTCTCCTAACACCATTGCCTTAAGGCTCAGAAAATCAGCATAAAGTCCCTGGTATAAAAAGTAGTAACTTCAGTAAAGCCAGACAAGGTGTGACTTCACGGTAACTACATGATGCAAGTCTTGAAAGGGTGAAGAATGTTCCATGCAAAGACAACAGGAAGATTTCAAAGGTGTGTAATGGAACTGGCTGGTGGAGGAGCTTGGTTAAGGAGCTAGATGAAGCACAGGTTGAGGGATTCAGTCATCAGATAGACTCTAGATATCATCTAAGAAGTTCAGAGATCAAGTTGCTCATCATTAGGTTGATCTATCAATTTAAAAGGATTTCTTTCGCCAATCTGAAATCCCATCCATCAACAGCCTTGTTGTGGTGATTCATCACTATGGACCTAAACGATGGCCCATTGTCCATGAAAGGCAATATGCAACAGCTCATGAAATTACAAGGAAATTATCTTTGTGTAACCATTCAATTTTCAGTAATTCATCTTGCAGATGTGCTGGAGAGTGCCCCAGGTTATTCAAGTCAATATTGTATATAAAACCAAATTGTGGGTGTGACCTAGGTGCCTATTATAAAGGGACTGGTTAACTCAGTTATGATACCAATACTCATAAAATAAATGCAAATTAATGAAGAACATGGAAGTCCTTGACATTGGAACAATCCCTCAATATAGACTATGTAGATAAGATGGGGAAAATCTCTAAGATATGTTGTCAAAAAAGAAGGAAAGACAAAATCTTTATAAATGAAAGAGGCCACGGGGAGGCAGAAAGCAACCTTATCGGCTGAGTGTGGGCTTCGTTTCGTGACTTTCTCCCAAAGATTATGGCATGGAAGGGTGAGGTCACTTGACAGTGAATGACCTAGCAAGCTACCTCAGCCAGGTGACATAAGTGATTCAGGGGCAAGATGGAGCGAAGTGACCACGCTTGGTCAGAATGTCAACATCACGGGTGACATCAAATTAAAGTCTACCACCTTAATGCTACATCACCTCTGAGGTCGTCCTCTTGAAACTCCCATGTCCTGGGTTCACCAGGAAGAGAACATCTATCTGCCAACACTGACAGGGGAATCTCATACAAAACCATTGACCAGCTCTCCTTAAACTGTCAAAGTCACGAAAGACAAAGGCTGAACAACCACTGCAGGACAGGTTAAGTCAAGGACACATGACAACTAACTTAAGGTAACATCCAGAACTGAGAAGAGACACCGGGACGCTAACAAAATCTGATGAGCTGTGAAATTCAAACATCTGCTCTGTGCCCACATCAAAATTAATTATAATTGTTGTTGTGAGTGTGCAAAATGCAGCATTAAAATGTAAGACACTAGTAAAGGGGACACTTGGGTGATGAGTCTTGGCAATTTTTCTTTAGATACAAACTATATTCTAAATAAAACATGAAAAAAATGAAACAAAGTAGAGGTCACCCTGAGTATTTATATATAAATAAATCTCTTCAGAAGAAGAATAAACTGGTCATTTCTGTGGCCTCCAGTGAGTGACCTCAGTTTCTCGGGGAGGTTTCACAGAAACCAGTTTTCCATTTTGAATGGCCTCTTTAGACACGAGGCAGCCTCCACAGTACAGAATTAAAGCTAAGTCATCTAAGCTGCCTGTTTCTAAAAGACGCCTTTGTTCTGAAGCACCCTCTTTTAGTGAAATGGTAATGCTGTCCTCTTGAGAGAATTCATTAAATCATGCTCACTCATATCTGTAAGTTACATAGTTTAAAACTGCAAGGATTCAAGGAAAATGGTATCAGGAATATGAACATTTTCAGAACAAAGAAAGGGCTTAAGTAGCAATCTGAATATATTGAATAAGAAAGAAAAGTATCCAAGAGAAAAAAAAATCCGGGCATGCAATTCTTAAGGGGTGAAGGGGAAAATGAATGATAAAGTGTCCAAAGGGACAAGTTGGATGCACAGAGACTAATTCACTGAAGTGAAATATCTGTGAGGGCTGAGGACATGACACAGTGGGTAAGAGTGCTTGCAGTGCACCCATGAGAACCTAGGTCTAAATGCCCAGCACCTATGTAAAAAGCTCCTGTAACCACATGCCTGCCTAACTCAAGGCTGTCGGCAGAGACAGGAGGATTGCTAAGACTTTGGACCCATAAGTCTAGATCCAAGTTCAGTGAGAAATCCTGTCTCGAGGGAATTAGATGAGTAATGACAGGGTAGGACACCTGATGTCCTACTCTGGCCTCTGCATAAGTGTGCACAGGCACAAGCAATACTACCACACACACACACACACTCACACAGGACTGCACACAATTACACTCAAGACTACACACTCCACACACACACATACACACAAAGTTCACAAACACTCCACACATACACACTACACACACACTCACACACTCACACACACACTCACATATATACTCACACATTACACATACACATTCACAGTATACACACTCACATGCTCACAAGACTGCACACACACACATACTCACAGGATTACACACACCTACACAAACACAGACTTCACACACTCACTCTACACATACACACAGAGACTCATACACTACACACACACTCACACATTACACACACACATACACTCACACACTATACACACTCACACATATACTCACACTCTACACACACACTGATTTCACACACAAACACATACTACACACATATACACATTCACACACTATACACATTCTCACACATGCACACTCACACACATACAAACTGCACACACATATTCATACACATACACACACACACATACACACTCAGGACTACTCACATACATTCACAGACTTCACTCACACATTCTCACAGAAAGAGACTTCATGTACATAAACACACACTATGCTCACACACTACACACACACACACACACACACACACACTTTGCGTAACAGCAGTTTATGAGGCAAAAGCTTCATGGAAGCCAGTCTCCTGCGTGTCTCCTTGGCATCCCCTAACTCAGAGGTAGCCCAGATATGTCCTTGCAAACTCGCGTGCTAGGTACCCACCAAGATATGATTTACTAATAGCTAGACAAAATTGGACATTGCTCTCTGACCTTTACCAATGTTCCAACATCTTAGACAAACCCTGGCCTAGAATTTCATAAAGAATGTTACCCATCCAGACTAATTGCCCCTGACATTGTTAGGAAAATAATGAAGGGAATAGGACATTGTAGTGTGCTGAGTGGTCGTCGACAATCCCAGAGCAAGTTTAAGTAATATCCTCATTCTCAGTCAGGTACTGCAGCTGAACCACTCCTAGGAATTAGCAAGAAAGAGACAAGTCTCTACTTGCCCAGAAGATTAGCATAGTGGGCATTTTACTAAGGATGGGCGGGACCTTGAGCCGAGTGTGTGTGTGTGTGAGACAGTGTGCAGCAGTCAACATTCGAAATTCTAGATTTGAGATTCATGAGCTTCGAGCCTCTACCCTCCTGGCTGGCGCACCTGCCTGGGACTCCAGCCGACCCATGCGGCCCGAG
>NW_022196911.1:109015222-109041015 GCF_008632895.1 Mastomys coucha
GTGCTGCACAAGTCCAGAGGATATGGCTGCTGTTTTAGACCAGTGTGTTTCAGGTGGCCTCAGATGTACCTCAACTGCTGAGCTGCCAAATTTCTCATTTCTCTTTTGCAATGACTATAAAAGCCTCATGCCATTTTTAAGAAATACACTCAGAACCCACACTTCTTTGTGTCGACTCTGCTTATCACCCGCCGAATTTTTTGCCTACCTGACCAGAACTCATCCCGCAGAACAAGAGGTCCCCACAATGAATCCAGTCCGTGGCGTGTGTGTGTGTGTGTGTGTGTGTGTGTGTGTGTGCGCGCGCGCGCGCGCACGCGCACGCGCACACACACACACAGTTTTTACTTAAAAACATAAATGAACCACACAGTAGAATTACTTTCCCTCTGGTTCCCTGTAGACAGTCCATTGTACCATCCCCATTCTAGAATGAAGCTCTCTCTACCTTTGGCCCTTAACCAAGAGAAACAGACCACAGCCCTGAACTTGTAAAGGGCACCTACGCCATGTGACAGCTGGGGCTAGAGTCCTTTCCTGCCCTTCCCAGGCACCCTTGGGTTTCAGTCACTCCTCAGCAGTAACCACTTGGGAGGTGATAGGGCGGTGAATTCAGATGTGTCTCCATGAGGGAAGCCCAGCTCCTTGGCAGACAGAGCCATAAGCCCAAGAGAGAGGGCACAGGATTAACAGCTCACCCAGCCAGCCAAGGGCCAGGAGCCAGAAGGACACCCACTGAGAGAGGCAGGGAAACGGTTAATAACTCAAGGTGACAAATTAAGCCAGCTACTCAGGGGCTCCAGTTTGGCTGATGGCGAAGTCAAAACAGAGCCATTGGAAACTGGGGAGGTGCTGTCATTTGTACTGTATTTTTCCACACGTATTTTTATTTTATTTTTGTAATTTGGAAATGTTCGTGGGGAGCTGGAAAATGCAGACTGGAGAACCCCTAGGGTCTGAGGAGGCGGGACAGTGAGTTTGCTAGGATGTCAATCAAACTCAGGTCAGCAGTGCTCACCTTGGACATTAGTTATCCACGAGCTTGACTTCCGACCCTCCTCACCTGCCCTCTACCCGCTGTGCCACGGAAACATTCTCACTCCCTCTTCCGTTCTTGGCCTTCTATAACAGTGCAGCTTCGAGCCAAGTCATATTACTAGTGGGTTCTGTCCGCTGCACACCAGCCTCCCTCCTTGCCGAGTCCAGCAGCTCTAGAGAAAATGGAGAGAGACCCAGACATCTTGTGGCCCTTGGGAAACAAGGGACCAAAAGATGCAGTAATCAAAACGTTCAGTTGGGGTGTTAGATAGCCATCCCATCCTACTATCTGAACAACCCAACAGAACTCACTGGAAGGAACACGTTGTTTAAGTGATTGTGTGGGCTGGGAGATGCTGTCCTCAGTAAAGAGCTTGCTGGGCAAGCATGAGGCTCTGAGGTTAGACCTCAAAGCAAAGTACATGGAGCGGGTAGCATGGGGAGCACAGGGAGCCTGCTTGTAATCATAGCTCTGGAGAGGTGGAGATAGAAGCATCCCTGGGGCTCACTGGCCTGACAGGCTAGCCCAGTCAGCAAGTCTCTGTCTGGCAAGCTAGCCCAGTCAGCAAGTCTCTGTCTCAAAAAAGTGGGGAGCATCGCCTAAAGAACAACAGTTAAGGTTATCTCTGCTCTTCCCATAAATTAATGCTGGTGCTCACGCATGAAGCTTCTGCACATGTGCTCACATGCACACATACACAAATGCACACACATGCACATACCTGCACACACAGATATCCATACACACCAACACACATACACACACATGCACACATGTCCATACACAGATGTCCATACACGCACAGATGTCCATACACACACATCTATACATACCTACACACATACACACATGCATACCTGCACACACATGCACAAACCTGTGCGTACACACACACACACACACACACACACACAGAGAGAGAGAGAGAGAGAGAGAGAGAGAGAGAGAGAGAGAGAGAGAGAAATTTAAACTAAATGACTCTGGGCCTCCTGTCACTTCCAGGAGAGTGCAGGAAATCAGCCTAAACGGCGACATAATGCTCTTACTTCCTCTTGGCATCTTGGCATGATCAAGGCCATTTCTAAATGGTAGGGTGGGCCATTGTCACACTTGAATACTCCGATAGCACTCTGCACACCATAGGGGACGGGTATCCCTCAATAACCCAGGGATGCAGGTTCCAAGACCGCCTGGATCCTGAAGACCTGAAGAGACACAATTCATTCTCTTACATAAAATGGCCTACTGTATGCGAGTAGCTTACACATCACCTTCTCCACTCCCACTGCTTTAAATCAACCAAGTCCACTTGACATTTCAACTTGGCATTGTCCTTTACAGAGTTCATTCCACAGAAGCTCAGGTTGGAATCACACATACACACATACACAAAAAAAGTAATTGCAAGACAAAAAAAATAACCAAAATTCTCAAGATGTTTTAAGTTATGCTTCTGTGGTGGGCCGCATTCCAACTGTCTTCAGCTGCATGCAAGAACATCTAAATCACCTCAGTTAACCCTTGCAGACTGCTTTAACACCTCATGGTAGGACTGACAGTTTGAATTTTAATATTAAAGGTAATATGTTTTCCACATAAGCCTATGCTCATGGCATCTCCACTTGGAGTCTTTACTCCTGGTTTTAGTTTCTGTTCTTAAGAAAGCAGAATGGTTTTACTGGGGTGTGCAGCCTCCCATTGTTGTCCAATAAGCCTTGCACCTGCGGCTAAGCACCCCCACCCCAAGGGTCGATGGGTCTGATAACCCCATCTCAGATGCTGTTCAGATGCCTCATGGGAAAAAACATTTCCCTCTCATCCGGCTGAAGCTATAATACTGAGCTCTCGGGTTCCTTAATTATGGCTGAGAGCTAATGCCTGGTGGCTCATCCAGTGAAGACCTTATCCACCCAGGAGCAGCCCCTGACCCATCTTATGGAACAGTGCAGAAACACAATGTCCCTATTGTTCTCTGGCTAGAGGACTGTGGGACTGGGGGGAATGCCCACACAACCCCTCCCTCAAGAAAAGATTAGTGCAATTATTAGCCAACAGTAATGGCTATAAGCCAAACTGCTCTCAAATCCTCCTGAGCACCAAGTCGCCTCGGAGTCTCTTAAAATCCCAAACACAAGACTATGTGTTCTCCTAAATTTTGCCATGTTGTTCCCAAAGGCTTCTAGGCCAGTGGTTAATGCTGTCCATGCCCACAAGGTTAATAAGCACAGAAAGAAACATTGAATAATGTATGTGTCTAAGCTGTGGGTCCCTATGCCCCCATAAGTCTGTAAAGCATAAATACTGAGGGCCGGACATCCCTGGCAACCCCTTCACCCAGCATTAAATAGGAAAACTGTTTTTTAGACCATAACCATAGATTGTAACTTACATTAGTGTCGATTATATTTTCTCTCCCTTTTACCTCAACGGAATAATAGTCCCTTAGTCCCAAGAGCTACCAAGAGCTCTCCTGGCCATTCTAAGCCTTTCATCTGGAGTAAAAGGAAAATAAATTCTCTTCTGTTCTAGGACTTGGAAGTCACATATTTACATTGCTGCGAGTGTCACGATAGAACCTGAGAGAAAACATTTATAACAGGCTACCGAAGTATGCACACTAACTGTGGATGACACTGGAAGATGAAAAACGCAAAGATACTTGACCAACACTGAAGCAATCGATTGATTACCTAATACTAACCACTGATAAATTAAATAAAACAGTTTAAAACTGTTAATTGGGTGAAAACCTGAAATTTGCACTCAAGAGAGCAGATATGTGTGTAAACCCAGAATCACATGCTTCATAAATCAATCCCTATAGTCCTGAGAACCATTCGGGTTCCCCTCTGACATACAAACACCAGCTAAATCTCTTCAGTGTTCTAGATACAACACAGTGTCAGAGATTTAAGTTGTTTCTCTTTGACTGTCATAGAAGTTTTGTTAGTTCCGGAGAAATCCACACAACTCAGAGAATGCAGACAAAGAAAAAGAAATGATTCTCAACATTGTACATGTAAAAAGATAATTCTCTGTGCTGTAGAAATCAGGGGAACCAGTAGCTTGTGATTGCGGGGAGCTGGAGAGGCTAAATTGCATTTCTATGAACCGTGTTTATGGAACCGAGCACATAACCTGGTTCCTGCGAATTCGTGCCACGCCTTTGCCGCATGCGTCCTCATTTCTCAGGCAATAAGCTGTCAGAGTTGACTCTGGAAAGATCTAGAGCCTGGGTTTAAGTCAGTAAATCATAGGGACTCAATATAGTAACTATTTTATATTCATGCACACATATGAACAGGGCAGATGGTAAATCATTTGTATATAACTCATAGTGTTACTTTTAGGAACACACACACATACACACAGGAGACGGGTCTATTTCTCACCTAGGAAGTCCAAGGTTTCAGTTAAGTGGAGAGATAAACAAAATCATGTATTACACTGTACTTACACTATACTCACAAGATACAAGTAAATAAACAGATCACTCAGAAAATGACATAAAATGTGCCACACAAACATAAGGAGGCTTAGTCTCATGGACCATGTGTATTGAACGACCTTTTTCTCTAACACACTGGTAAAAAGATGGAGAGCTGTTAGGACAATTCTCCCCTGGCTGTCTAGAGCTAAGCACCCACATAATTCTATCAGCAACCAAAGCAAACCAAACTTTTAAGCATGTGTGTGACATTCAAAAGGCACTCTTATCCAAATACAGAATAGGGACAATTCCTGTGTTTCTCTCTGCAAAACTAGGGTGACTTCATTTACACCTACCACCAGGCTACATACCCAGATGTGTTCATTATAATCCAGAGAACGAACAAAGAGCAGAACGAAGAAGAGTGAGGCCCTTACTAAGGGTCCCCAAAATTCTGGGGTCCCCTGCTTCATCGTTCTAGGCCTAGCCTGTAGGAGCCCAGCTCACCCACATCAGTACGCGGATGAAGTTTCTAGGTAAGTACACTGCCTACCCACATGCCATAGGAAACCAAATCCACTCCCAGCGCCCACCGCTACATCCTCAGCTCCTGCTTTTTTTTTTTCCAGTGTTACGCATTCCTCCCACGGTGCACTGCTGATGATGGGGAATCATACAGACTGAAAGCAAGAGAATTACAGAGGAGGTGGAGAGGGAAGGCAGGGGTCAGGTCAGGAAGAACAGAGGCAGAAGCTTTCCTGTCGGCAGAAGAATTACCCACTGCAGCATAACCCTCCCCCGCAAAAAAGCAAATAGAACCCACCTAGTGGGTTCCTATGTCCCTCATCCCTGCATAAAGACA
Source organism: Mastomys coucha (assembly GCF_008632895.1). NCBI lineage: Eukaryota > Metazoa > Chordata > Mammalia > Rodentia > Muridae > Mastomys > Mastomys coucha. The sequence goes on from NW_022196911.1 coordinate 109,020,554, forward strand.
CAGCTCCTTTGCAACCTCAGCCTGCTTCTTACACAATAGGGCAGTTAGCTAGGAGCTTCAGGTCAGAGTCTGACTTGAAGCAAAAAGAAGTGAAGAGCACCAGGGGACCCTCCGTCAAAGCCAGGAGGTCGGGGCGTGTAAGTCAGATCCAACAGTCAGACTGCCTCTGAACCTCCGCTCCTACTCACCTGGATCAGGCCCAAAGCTCGACAAAGAAATCAGGTAAATATCCAAACTCCACGTGGGCAAATCCAAGGGGGTCTGCCCTGCCATTTTTCCTCTGTCCCTTGGCCATCTGGTATGGTGTAGCTGACCAAGGATATGATCCTTTTTCAGTTCACCAAGGTTGCAGAAATGGAGAGAAGGGGTCTAGTACCAACCCACCACCGTCCCCCAGTCTCCATGCGGCCGGCTTCGGAGTACCCGAGGTGGAGTGGCCGACGCGTGCTCCAGACATTGAATGAGCCTACGGAATCCCACGATCTGATCTTTTATAGTGCTTTGTTTACTACCTGCATGCCCTTATTTCATAAGGGAACTGAGAAAGAGAGAGAGGGTGAGCAAGAGTGATGAAGATGACTGTTAGGAGCAGCCCAAAGACACCTTTTCTTAGGCTTCATTCATAGCAGCAAATGAAGCTAAACAACCTCACTTTTGTTCTCTCAAATGTCACCTTTCTGTATGCGCCACTGTGCCGATAAAACTCGGCTCTCTCCCTTTTACTCTCCCCCCCCCCCCCCCCGTCCTAAAAATTACTGTGTTATCCTCAGAATATCTCCAGAGAAATTGACCCGACAAGGGAATCTTTTCTTCTTCTCTCTCCCCACCCCTCTCCCACTTTTTTTTTCTTTCTTCTTCTCGAAGCTTGAACAATTTGGCTCTGTTCTGCGTGCATTCCTGTGGCCCATTCTTCCTCAGTCCCCCTGTGCAGGATGGTAGGTCAGGAGAACACAGGCTCACATTCAGGGCCAAGATGGTGCTTATGGAGTGGGGGTGGAGTGGAGAAAATTGAACCGAAGGTACCTGTGATTGTTGCACCACCAACTTAATACCTGGGCCGAGAGACAAAGGCTCTTTAGAAAAAGCTCGAGCTTGGGATAACCCCTCCCCCAACTCTCTGAGAGTTCAAAAGCTATCAAGAGCTGAAAATAAGACCCTGGCATAATTAAAGTTTTCTAAGTTATTCTAGGAGATATTAGGGCACGATGACAGAGCCCACTGCTAAGCCTTTGTGTTGAACAATCCCTGCTAAGATGTGGTGACACGCTTTTACTCTTCATGCATGAGTCCCCATGTATGCAAGCCCATGCACATCATGTGCATCCATCTCTGGACGAAATGATCAATAGTCTCCCAGCCCTACATCTCTTCATACACTCCAAGGTGTGTCCATGTCACCATGGCTTGACAGCTTCCTGCTCTGTTGGGGGGAGAAGCCTACAAAATGAGGAAGCTCTCTACGAAGGACACACAATTTGCTCTTAACAATCAGTGAGAATTTTAGTGTTTTCGTTTGGGATCTAAAGTGAGTATTTGCCCACGAAAGAGGATACAAGCATCAAGAATAAGGTCTGATACCGAAAAGAAGATTGCATGGAGCCTCTCTACACACTGAAGGGTGTTTAAATCGACTCTCTTTTCTGTGGAGAAAGGATAGGTAGGACAGTGGGCATGTGCAATCTGGCGGGGAGAAGGTAGAGACAGGAGGTTGCCAAGGCTATCAGCAAGTGCCTGATTCCGTAAATGACTCTGTCTCAAAAACAAAAAAAAAAAAAATAGAGAGGACAAGACCTAGCATTGACCCCTAACCTCTACACACACATGAATACACAAACACAGAAAGAGAGGAGGAGTGTTTCGATGGAAACCTGGACTTTAATGGCAGACTAAGACAGCAACAACGGAAGCAGAAGCAGTGCACTCGTGTGTGTTAGCATCATCTCATAAAAAGAGGACAACGCATTCTGGAAACTGCTCTGAGTCACCGCTTATTTATTTGTTTTTCAAGAAGGTGGTGAGCTCTGTGAGACAGGAACCATGTCTCCGAATCCTCACCGTGTAACACATAGACACGCTCAACCTCACAGCTCTCTGAACACTGAAAAATCCCAGATCCAGAGAAAGAGAAAAACAACCAGGGAGATAAGTTGGGGAAAGCCACGCCCACTCCCCGGAGCAGATGGAAACATTTTGAGGAGTCTCCCAAACCGATTGTTCAACACTGGCACTGTTCAAAATGAGATTCTATCAACAGACAAGGAGATAAATAATGAGTTCGTCTCTTCCTGTACTTTCACAAGGACACGCTATTATTACTATCTACGCTCTTCGGGTAACATATCTATTGTGCTTCTGTTCTGAAAATATTTATTTTGTCTGTTTCCCATTCTGATATTCAACACCATTCCACATTCATCTTCAAGTGGGGGAGGGGGGAGCTCCGTAAGGAAAGTGCTTGCTGTGCAGACATGGGAATCTTACTTTGATGCCTGGTCTCCACACAAAAAAAAAAGCCAGGCATGCTGGCTTGCACTTGTAATCTCAACCCTGGAATCACATAGGTGGATTCCTGGAGCTCCTCGGCCAGCCAGCCAGCCTGGTCTAATTAGGGAGTTCCAGCTTCAGTGGGAGACACTGCCTCAAAAAATAAGGTGAGTGAGGTTTAACGAATAACACCTGAGGTTGTCCTCGAGCCTCTCGACATGCACATGCACATGTATACACAGGTGTACACCCATGTACACATAAACACATATCCACAAGCTCACTTGTATACACTCATCCATATATAGAGACACACACAGGCACTCACACATTTTCCAAATTGGCAATGATGGGAAATTCCAGGGGAGTCTAAAGAATTCTGTAAATTCTAATTTTATTGGCGGCTTTGAAATCATCCAGACATAAGGCAGCAATGTAGAACGCAATGGCGCAAATTAAAAATAAAAATACTGCATTTGCACACGCATCAGGGCGGTTAGTATCACAAATTGCACACAGTAAAAATTTTAACAAAATGTTCTTCTAGTTAGTACTCAAAACTGCCCTGGATTGAGAGGACAAATGTCCTCCGCCTTTGGGTAAAGGATGAAGCTTCGGTGAATAGCTCCATTCTTTCTTCTAGTTCCTCAGTGAAAATAAAAATGGCAAGCAACACTTGCATTGTCCCTAGAAGGCTTCTTCTGCTGTCCAAGAAAAATCCCAACCAAGATTCTTGGGGGACTCAGTTAACCAAGTGGAATCTGCCATCAAGAAGCCTGCCTAGGGGCTGGCAAGATGGCTCAACGGGTAAGAGCACTGACTGCTCTTCCAAAGGTCCTGAGTTCAAATCCCAGCAACCACATGGTGGTTCACAACCACCCATAGTGAGATCTGACGCCCTCTTCTGGTGTGTCAGAAGAAAGCTACAGTATACTTATGTATAATAATAAATAAATCTTAAAAAAAAAAAGAAGCCTGCCTAGTTGGTAGTTATTAGCAGCTCATCCCATACCCTTTATAACAGTGTAACTTGTAATAAACTTCTGTGTGTGTCTTTTCTGAGAACTAGCTATTAAACACTTACCAACAACTACTGACGGCTAACATAATTACATACAAAGATGGGGGGTCATTTTAATAATGAAAATATGTAGGGACAGCCATGTGAAGGCTTTAGGTATCCTCTTTAACATTTCCCTAATAGAGGTGGGTCACAGAACACTGATGGAGGGCAACAGGGATCAGGAGGCTACGGCTTGAATGTTTGCTCCCCACCCTGCTACTGTGTCATGACTGCCACAAGGAAGACTCATGCAAGCACTGGTAAGGGAGACTAGAATCCAACCTTCGTCCTTTGTATGTCTGTACTGGTTCATGACTTCCAAAAGGACATGAAAATGTTACCATGGCAACCTTATTGAGACTCAGTGGGAGAGACGAGGGAGGGAGGGCTCCTGTCTCATTGATGAGGAGATCAAGTCCACCATTTGCCCAGACTGACACAATTGAAGATGACTAAGAACAGCCTCCTGACATGCCAACACTGATGGAGACAGGCAGATAGATCCCTGAGGCTCCCTGGCCAGCCAGCTTAGCCTAAGCAGAAAGTTCCAGGTCAAAATACACCCTTTGTGTAACCCCAGCACTGGAGCGGTACAGATAGGCTGACCCCTACCTGGAGATATGCATTCCAATAAAAGGAGACGGGGCTAGGGAGGAAGAGACAGAGAGCGACAGAGAGACAGAAAGACAGAGAGATAACATTCGAAATAATATTTAAGGCCATCCTCAAATCTCCATGTGTGCATCCATGCACACATAGGCACCCACATACAAAACACATGAACTTATCTGTTTTTAAATGAAGACTCCTATTGAAGCAGAGCCTCCAGAAAGCTCCATCTTTCTTAGACCTGAGTTTAGGCAGAGACAGTTTATAGGGCAAAGACCTGAACACCAGGTTATCAACCAAACACACTTAGGAGTCATAGCTCCTTGTCTGAGGGACCACTAATGTCCAAGCCTAGGTTTTTGATCTGTTGGTTGGCCCCATGATAGCCATTGGAGAATCCTGGTGAGAGACATCGAACTCTGACAGAGCCCGAGTTCTCTGCCCTTGACAGCTGTTGGGCTCTCATTCTTGTTATTGTTTTTATTTACAAGACCAGAACACTGCTTTGTTTTTTTCCATAACATTCTATATGAAACAGCAGAATACAGCACAGAACAGAGGAACAATTTTCTGCGATCAGGTGGAATTAGTGAGGTGGGAATGACCGGGTGTCTCTGCTGTCTGCTCACGGGAGCCTTCAAAGAGTCAACAAAGGGCAGAAACCCTCTAATTGACATGTATTTGGGTGGGTGGGTGTGTGAGTTTGGGTGCATGGGTGGCATGGGACTCTGAGGTCTCTACTGTTGATCTCCTCCTGACATCTTTGCTCTTAGCATCTCCTGCCACTGGCACTAAAATAGCAAAAGGGAAATACAGAGGCAGCTGTACAGAGGCACCTGTGGGAAAGAGAGAAAGCCGTAAATGTACCACTACCACGTACCACAGAAATGCAAGCAGGTAGATGCGACATCATGGCCATCTGCTCATAAGGCAGACAGCTCTGTGCCCTTCAGTGTTGTCAACGGTGTCACCTTATCACTTGGGGATAAGTACTCAAATAATTATAACGTTGTGGACAGCAAGGTTTGAAGCCAGTTGAGTCTCAAGCTGTTGGCTGTTTTCCAACATAAAGCTGAGGTCTAAGTCAGATTTCCAGAGTTTAGTCACTTAGGGGGCCTCCGAGGGCTGGTAGTTGTGGCATCGTTATTAGAGGGTTATTATCTGTCTTATAATTCTTATTTAAATGCTATTGTTGGATTTATGACTTGCAAAAGCCAGCGTGTGCAGAATTGTGGACTCCGACTCTCCAGTCAGCTCACCCTCCTGAAGTGAGTTCTCAGCCACTGGAGCCCTGTGCTTCAGCAACCAGGCCTGCGTCCCCCTTTCCATCCTCCCCTCTGAGGGCTGCTGCTCTCAGCAAGGGACAACGCACAAATGTCCTGACAAAGGAAGTCTGGTATTCTGTCATGCCCTCCACGGCCAGCAGGGACCTGGATATACAAGTGCTAAGAGGATCAAGGCTGGATCCCACCCTGTGGCTTCCTAGGTGCCAAACACAGAAGCCATTTTCTTTCTTTCTTTCTTTCTTTCTTTCTCTTTCTTTCTTTCTTTCTTTCTTTCTTTTTTTTCCAGAAGTGAGGTAGCAAGCTCTCAGAGACATTGATCCTCCGTGGGGCGCTGAGTCCATGACATGCCAGTGGCATACCGAGTCTTTACATTTTTAATCTGCTGTAGGACCTGTAGTTTATGGGGAATTACTTGGCCCTGGCTTCCTCATCTGTCAGGTGCCGTGTAACTGAAGGAAAAGTATATGTGCTGGACACACACAGCCCTGGGTTTGTCCTCTGTGCGAGGGACTTTCCATTCTCCTCAGGGTGACAGGGCACACTTTGTTTTCTAACTCAGGCTCTACTGACCATTATTTCAGCAGCACAGAGGGTGAAATGTCCCCTGAAAGACACAAGGCCACATTCCTGAGCTTATGCAATAACCTATATATAGTGCTGGAATTCGCACCAGTGAAGTACGAAGAGCAAGGCCAGGAGCCAGGAGGAACCCCTTTCTCTCAGAGCCCCCGCTTCCTAGAACTATGAAAGATGATCCAATATATTCCAGGGATGGACTAGTATAAAAATTCCTAAAGCGAGGACAAGAGAGATGGCTCAGCAGGTAAGAGCAGGTACTGCATGCAGAGGACCCCAGTTTGGTTCCCTATCAGGTGACTCCCAACCACCCTTAACTCCAGCTCCAGAGTATCTTGATGCCTCTGGCTTCCTTAGATACCTACACACACACACACACACACACACACACACACACACACACAAACACATATTTTTTTTTTCAAAACTTCATTCCCAAAGTATAGGAACCCTGACTGGCTCTCTTGCAAGCACTGGGCAGTACCATGTACCCTGTAGCTCCTGGCAGAATGTCTAGGGCCCTAGTTCTTTTGTAGATCTGTGCCGCATGCAGACATCATACTCATTAAATTGGTAACAGGCAGTGGCACGTAAGCACTGGAGTTGTAGAGTTAGGAATGAGGAGAGGAATCACAGCATCTCTTTGGTTGCTGCCTGCCTTCTCCTTGTATCAGTCTCTGGAGTAACCAGCAGCAAATAGGCTGGGGCCCCTGGCTCCTTAACAAAGCCAAACAGGTGTGAGAGATTAGCTCCCTGGACAAAGCCTGCTTCCAACCAAACAATGTCAAATTCCCCCTAATAAAGTCCAGGGCTGTAAGCAATTCTCCTGTTATTAAGCAGGGAAGAAAACACAGCCTGCTCCTTCCCAATTAGCTTGAAGGACCCTCTGATGAGTCCAATTTAAACCAGAGACCTGCCATGTTCTGGCTTCCACTACAGACAGGCCCTGCCTGCTCCTCCTCAGGATGGAAACTCACTGGCCCAAGTCCCCAGCCATCTTGGCACGATGATGCAGACATCCCCCAAGCCCCCCACCCCAAAGTCCATGGGCTGTCTCTGCCTCTGATTCAAACCATCTTTTCAACTCACTGCCAGATCCCTGACTTTGATTTTTCCATGTGGAGGCTTGGTCTCATTTGCCAGGTCAACGTTTATAGGGATGGGCTTCTTGACAGTTGTGCTGTCAATGAAACCGGGGGATGAGGTCCCTCCCCTTGAACATGAATCACGTTCTTGTCATCCAAACTAGGGGGGAAAGAGCAACATCATGAAATAATAACAACGACAAAATAGAAACCACGAAGGTATCTAGCAATGGCTAGCTCACTTTCCTCTCCTCTCCCTACACGCCATTCCCCAACTCAGACCAAGGAATGGAAATACAAAGACCTCAAGATGCTACAAAAGGATGGCCCATCACTCTGTTCCTTCGTGTTTACACAGGGGGCCTATTACCATTCCAGGGTGAGGCCTCAGTCGCCATGGACCAGGTTCAGAGCACTTGGTTCCTGCCCAGTAGCTCAGTAGGAGGTGGAGCCTGGCTGGCAGAAGTGGAGCAACAGAGAAAGACCTTTGAAGGTTTTTGCCAAGTCCCTCACTTCCTGTGGCTTTCTGCTCCCTCTACTTTCTAGTCCACCGGGCCCTGAACAGCTCCTTCTGCTCTGCACTCCCTGCCCACACAGTGACTGCAGTGGCCCTCCCCTCTGCTTTGCCTTCCCTGCTGTGGTGGGCTGCAATCCCTCTGGAATCGTGAGCCAAAATACAGCATTCCTGCCCTAACTTGTTTCTGTCAGATATTCTGAGACACAGCAGTGCAAAACCAGCTAATGCTGAGCCAGACCACATAGGTCACCCCCATTCTCTGTGATTGGGTAGGAGGATTTCGGTCAGTCTTGACTGTCCTACCTAAACAGAAAATGTTTAGACAGTTCTCACAGTTATAAGCTCTGAGTAAATATTAAAATTGACAGGTGCTGCCCTAAAAGCTTTAATCTAAACAGTTCATTTCGTCCCAAGAACGCTGACTCTTGGTACCGCCACAACTGCCCCTTCTGGACATATCCTGGAATTACACACTTGGGCTCTGGAATCCAGTGTGGCCATTTGACAAGCAAAGTATAAACAAAAAGTATGTGTATCACTCCAAAGGTGGATGTGTTTCCCCAGAACATTCCCTCTGCAGTGCTCTAGAAAGTTCTGACAGTGTCTGCCCTAGAATAAAGATGATAATAATAACAAATTAATAATATTCAGCTTCTAGTGATAGATTTAGCATATTTATTTATTTATTTTATGTATATGAGTACACTGTCACTGTCAGAAGAGGGCATCAGATCCCATTACAGATGGTTGTGAGCCACCATGTGGTTGCTGAGAATTGAACTCAGAACCTCTAGAAGAGCACTCAATGCTCTTAACCACTGAGCCATCTCTCCAGCTCCAATTTATTCTATTTTTTAAAATATGCTTTTTATTGTCTTAAAAATTCTAATGGTCTTAAGCCATTAGGATTTGGGGGATAAAACTACAAAGGTAAAAAAAAAAATAGCTTAGAAGAAAGAGAAAGGAAAGAGTGTGTTTTAATGAGTGATGACATTGTGCACCAAGTTCCTAATAGAAACAACATAAAGGGGTTATTTTGGCTCATATATTGCTGGGATTCAGACCACCGCCATGGTGGGACAACATGGTGGTGAGAGTGACTTGTGGTTGTAACAGCAGCACCCCAAGGTGATGATCAGAAAGCAAAGAGCATCCTTCAGATCCACCTGCTTTATCACCCATAAGGCCCGCCCAGTTGATCAAAATACTTCCTCCACCTAGCCCTGCCTACTAACCATTCCAGAAACAGCGATGGCAGCTGGAGATCAAGTGTTCAAAATGTGTGAGCCTTGGAGGGGATATTTCAGAGGCAAACATAGAGGAGTGTCTACAGGGGTTCCCGGAGTGCCTGCCTGAGCTGTTTTCAGATTGAGAGCTGTTTGTATAGCACTCCTTGTGTTTACAGGAAAGGGTTAAAACTTACTTGGGGGGTGTTAGTTACCACACCACCACCCAGCCAGTCCTGATTGATGAAATATCATGGCACCTGATAGGAAACACTGTCCTAGGTCTCCTCTATCCCCTTCAGTTCAATTACTGACACAGGTTTATCTAAACATTTGCTGTAGCTGCTCAGTCTAAGTCTCTGCCTAGAAAAGACACAGTAGAAACATGAAATGAAACACGCACACACATATATACACATACATACACATACACACACATACATGTACACACATACACACACATACACACACATATTCACACACATACACACATGCACGCATATATACACACATACATGCACACATACACATATACACACATACACACACATACTCACACACTCACATACACATACACACACATATTCACACACATACACACATACATGCACACATACATGTATACACATACACACACATATTCACACACACATACTCTCACACATACATATACATACATATACATACACACACATACACACACACACACACACACACACACACACACACACAGCCTTAGCTATGGAAAATTCTTCTTAGGCTCAACTTGAATGCCCTTAGGGTCCATGGCTGCACCTACAAAGGCCAGACACAGCTGACAGAGAAAGAGGAAACCTAAGTATCGAGCCACCTCCTACTTCTCTCTGACTCCATTTTCTCTGCTAACTCCCCTAACAAGCACAACCTATATGACCACTTGAACTGCTGCGGGCGTGTGGCATTCTCAGGGACAGTCTTCTCCCAGACAGTCCATCCAGAGAAAGGCAGATGGGACAGCTCCATGGGGCGTGTGGTTGGGGGTGTTCTCTCAGGTGAGAAGTTCCTGAGAACTTTTAATCTTTTCTCACAGGCAAATGTCTGAGGGAGATCAGAGGCGGTTCCTTACTCATCCAGAGAAAGCCCAGGGTACAAAGGGCACAGGCAAATGGAATGGCTTTCCTCCCCATGACCCTGGCTTGAGCAGTGATAGAAGGTTCTAGCAATGCCAAGGAAATAGAAAGATTAGGAAGTCACTAAAGAGTGCCCCCAAACGAGTACCTACGCCTCGACCAGTGATATCCATAGAGCGTACCAAACACCACTCTGGGGGTCATCCGCCATTGTGATATTCTGAGAGCTGGCCTTTCCAAACAAAACCACCATTCCTCAGGGGAATGACAAGGCTCGCTAGCTTCTGAACGTGTTGTTTTTCACTTGGTTCTTATTGATTTCATTGATTTAAGCCCTCACCTATTAACCTCTAAACACTCTCTATGCTAGAACTCTTAACTTCTTGAGAGTTAGTTCCTAAAGCAGAACCTAGACCTTTGCCACCCACCCACAGGCAAACTGCTGAGGATTCACTCCAACCAATCTCAGCCCCGCAAGGGTCCTGTGTCAGCACTTGGAGCCTGTTGACCAACAACATTTTCCCAAGCTCTGTGCTTGCTGACCTAACCTCATTAAGCCAACACAAGAAATCTGTGTGATTGATTTATCCTGCATCATAAAACCAGGCTATTACTCATGGGGCAATCTGACACATTATCTGTGCTCTCTGTAAGAGTTAACAAACCAGCAACATCGTAAACCACCCTGCCATTTGGCGAGAGATAAATTACTAATCTGCAGTTGTCATAACATACATGGATTCTCATTATAGTCAGGTGTAACACGAAATTTCAGGGTCCCATAATTATAATCCATTCATTTTTTTTTCTTTCGTTGTCACCTGCTGAAAGCAAAATCATACAACATTATCATTTGAACACCAAGGTTCAGTAGATTATAAACTCTCCTAGTGTAAGTCACAGATGGCAGCCACTACATCATGCAGTTCTTCCCTCCTCCCTCCTCCCTCATACCTGGAAGCACACTCAGGAAAGCCCACGCTGGAGATGAGTCACATACGAGGAAGTCCAGACTTTCTCATGTGTCATTTCTGAACTTACATCTATCTAGGTCCTCCAAAAAAAATCAGAAAATATGACCCCCAAAAAGCTGCAGACTTGAAGGACAACAAATTTGAGCATGAATCCTGGTTCTCCTTATCCTTAGCTGTGTGATCTTGAGCCATGGCATCTCTGCTTCTCTATGACTCCATGGCTAAGAGCCTCTTGCAGAGGACCTCAGTCTGGTTCCCAACACCAGAGTCAGGTGACTCACAGCCACCTGTCACTTCAGCTCTAGGGGATCTGATGCCTCTGGTCTCAATGGGCACTCATGTACATGCCTAGACAAACACATACACATAATTACAAATTAAAAAATAAGGAAGCATTCAAAGGAGGGTGTTAATAAGAGTGGAATATCCACCAACCTCATTGTGCCCTAGATGATAGGATGGAGATGGATTTAAGACACAACATCACCACCACCACCATCATCATCACTGTCACCATCATCACCACCACCACCACCACTGTCATCATCATCATCATCATCATCATCATCATCATCACCATTTTCATCATCATTACAATGTTTGGGTGACCATTATTCCTTACCTTCTAGTAGGAAACCTGCTTTGAGTATCTTCTTATAGACTTAGATATAGAGACTGAACTCCTGAAGGAAAAATCCTGGGCTTTATCGAAACTTCTACCCCACAGTCCAGCCACGTCCCTAGTGAGGAATCACTCACATAAACTTCAGTGTGGACACAACCACATTTTCTACTTTTACTCTTAGTGGTCTAGATTTAGTAGTGTGGTGGTACTCAGGGAGAAGATATTAACAATGAAACTAAACCCAGAGTGGACTATGCTAGCCACGTACACAGATCAACGGTTGCTTGTGAGGTGCTACAGGCTTAAATTCTAGGCTGGGGAGATGGGTCAAGCAGTACTATGATTGATGCACAAGCATGAATATCTGAGTTCAACCCCTAGAATACACCTGGAAGAATAAAACAGGTACAGTGCACATCTTTGTAATCCCAGAGCTGGGGGAGGCAGGGACAAGAAGATGCCCATTCTCAGATGCCCATTCTCAACAACAATTTCCAGGTCAGTGAGCAATCCTGTTTTAAAATAACAAGGTGGCTGGCATCCTGCGGCATGACACCCAAGATTGTCCTCTGCCCTTACACGCATGTGCATGCATATGAACACATGCACATGCATGTGCATGCACACATGTGCACACACACATACATGTACAGAGAGAAAGAAGGGGGAAGAATTTCTGCTCTTTGTAAGAAGTTGAGCCAGGGAAGGGACCTTTAAGAGCTTTCATCTGTCTAGTCTGAGACTGGACAGCTCTGTCTCACTGGCACGGTCATCTTAAAGTCTGAGTCACCTCACAAAGATGCAGACTTAGACCCTAAGACTTAGGCCACATGGTGGCATCTCCCTGAGGAATATATATCCTATCGGAAGTAAAATCATTATGAAGATGGAGGTAAAGAGGAGGATCATTTCATAGTGATCACCAGACGAGTCAACAGAAAGCTCCTACCCATCAGCTTTCTTCTCATGCACAAAATGCCAATGCCAGTACCTTTTTTTTTTTCTCATAAAGGGAAGAGGTAGGAAGGAGGAAGGGTAAATGTGGCCTTTCTGATGTGTCAGGGTTGTGATAAGCCATGTTTAAAGTTTACCCAAAGTGAAGGAAAGTGTCAACAGAAACTCCTGTCCAAACTCTCTGATCAGGTCAGGCAAACAGACAATCAAAGAAAACTCAATCAGGTTCACTTGTGAAAGGTGGCCCTGGAGGGTGGGAATGCTTAACTCTGTGATTCCCATAGGAGCCAGGTGTATTTAACATACTTATTGCCAGCTGCTTCTCTTCATGACCATGACATAGCCAGAGCACTCCAGAGGGTGTTGTTTTATGAGCAGGCTGAGAACCTGAAAGTGCTGACCAATGTCAGGAAGAGCAGAGGGGATTCTGGGAAGGATGGGCTCTAAGCAGATGGTTGGTTGGCTTAGCCCCATGATCAATGATGTAAGAAGAGACATAGCTAAAACCTCAAAAAGAAAAGGAAAATACACCTATGATGTATGAAGCATCATATACACTTGAGGGAATTAGCTCACGTTGGTGGAAAAGCAAGCAAAAGTCTTAGTGGACAGGACAGATGAACAAAAATGTGCTTCCCATGGGCCATATGGCTAAGAGTAGATTTTATCTCCCCCAGGGATAAGGATCAAGATGAGCAAGAGTAAGATGTAAGACTTTAGCCAAACCATGTAGGGTTCAGAACTGGGCAGGTTTCAACCACAAGGAAGAGGTAAACTTTACGTCACAAATGGGAGCGGGTTAGAAGAGGATAGCTCATTTGTAGGGCACTTAGCTAGCATGCCTGCAGCCCTGGGTTCCATTTTAGCCTGGAAAGGAAAGGAAGGAAGGGAGGAGAGAAGGAAGGGGGCACAGATCCAGTTCTCTAAATGTAGTCAATAGAATCAAATGGACATCATGAATAGACCGGAGTTTGGGTTTCAGCTTTCACAACGCACATAATCTAGACCCCTAGAACAAATGCAACAGGTAACGTACCCTGTTTGGATTCACTCAGGACTGATCCTTGAATGGGTTAAACCAGTTGACCACAAGCCAGCAAGGACTTACCATGGTAACTTGTTCTCTCTCTGTCTCTCTCTCTCTGTCTCTGTCTCTGTCTCTCTCTGTCTCTCTCTCTCTCTGTCTCTCTGTCTCTCTCTCTCTCTCTCTCTCTCTCTCTCTGCTTCCTAAGCCATAAATAACTAGCTGGGGTGCACTCTCATTCCTACCCTCTCAGGCTTGAACCTGAGCTAAGATTGAGGCAGAGGCTGACGGAACATCACCCAAGAATCAGCAAGCAGGGTCACATCACAGTACTGAACATGGAAATCAACATTGCCTCGAATTCTGGAAAAAAATTTGTCCAGCCACTATGGAAATCAGTATGAAAACACATCAGAGAAAACACAAATAGATCGACCATATGACCCAGCTACATCACTCCTGGGAATTTACCCATAGGATGCAAAGTTGGCACATGCAAAGTGACTGCAGCACCATTCACAATGGCTGAGTTACAGAAGCAACTTGGGTGTCCAGTAAGACTGCATTGGGCAAGCAAACCATGGTGTACACACAATGAGACTGCTTTTTTTTTTTTTCATTTAAACACGGAAACGAAGTTCTGTTTGCAGGGAAATGTCTATAACCAGAGATAGTCATGAAGTGAATTAAGCCATTCCTTATCTCATCTGCAGGTCCTGGAGTTTGTGTAGATTAATATCTACATGACATATACCGATGTGGCCTGGAAGTAGAAGCAAATTGTGTAGGGTAACAAAGACACCTGAGTGAAGAACAGTAGAGGGTATGCGAGCAGAAGATGCTCTGCACACATTCTGGACTTGCATGAGTGTGTCCTTGTATGGCACAGCGCCATCTTCAGTGACAAGGAAGTTTTAATGAAGGGAAATAAGCGGTAGCAAGCTGATTGGTGGCCCCGTAGCACACTCTTAGAAATTGTGCTTATCAGGAGTCACCGTTCCAGTGCGTTATTGTCAAAATAGGAAAAACAAAAACAGACTGGCCTAGTTGGGACATAAACCTGTTCACCAGCATTCCATGGTTGGATCGCACACTGGAAAGAGAGAACTGATTTCAGAAAGTTGACCTTTGAACTCCACAGGCATGCCCCGGTACAGGTGCCAACACTAGCTCACACACACACACACACATACACTAATACTAAGAAATGAAATGGTTTTCTTTTTTTTTAATTTTAAAGGAAAAGAAAATTTTGTTGAAGATAGGGAAAAGGAGGTAGAGGGAGAGAACATTGAGAGAGGAGACATCTTGGACGTCTATGAGCAAGCAGAGAAGAGCCTCATGTGGGTCATCTCATTCCATCTTGCAAAATCTCCAAGGTCAGGCAGCAATGCTCAGCAGAGCACTGTTTATAGTAGTGGAAAACTGAAAGCAGCTAAGAGTGGCTCAGCCGTATATTAGACCCTTATAAAGCTCTATCACCAGACCCTCAAACCATGCATAAAAAGTCGTTAGATTGAAATGAGGCAGTGTTCAAAGCACATCGTGAACAGACATATAAAGCTTGCATGCATAATGGAATTACCTGATATATATATGCCTTTGGCTTACCTGTGTGTGTGTGATTGTATGTGTGTGTGTGTGAGTGTGTGTGTGTGTGAGTGTGTGTGTATGTGTGTGTGTGTGAGTATGTATGTGTGTGTGAGTGTGTGTGTGTGTGTGTGTGTGTGTGTGCATGTGTAAAGCAGCATCTATTAATGTACCCCATTATGCTGTTGTAAATGGATGGAAAGGGCCAGGAATATTTTTTGTTTCCTTGGGTTTTTCAATTCTCTTACAGTGAGCACCATTTTCATAATCAGAGGACCCAATCACTTAATAGAAATAGCTTACTTATCACTTAATTTTGACCAGAATATCATAGCACACTTACATTAAAACAGAGTCATAAGAGGAATCACTGAGACCAGAGATTATATGTATTAGACAGGGAAGTTGCAATAACAGAACATTTAAACCATGCCAACAAGTGTTCTGGTGCATTTCTGAAGAATGAAGAATTCTTCAGAAAT
This sequence comes from Mastomys coucha, assembly GCF_008632895.1. Taxonomy (NCBI): domain Eukaryota; kingdom Metazoa; phylum Chordata; class Mammalia; order Rodentia; family Muridae; genus Mastomys; species Mastomys coucha. The sequence continues at coordinate 109,036,158 of NW_022196911.1, forward strand.
TTATAACAATAAATAGATAAATAGGTAGATAGATAGATAATAAATAAATAAGGAATACAGTCCAGCTATCTAAAAATCTTTATTTATTTCAACTCTGAAAACAATTCAACAGGCTAACATAATTTTATTGTTGTTCAGAGTACTTGAGGACTATCTTTGGAAATAATATAAATCACCCATTTGTTATTCCTACATTTATATATATATATATATATATGTATATATATTGTTGATATATATATACATATATATATATATATATATGTATCAACATTTAGTTGGAGGCTGTATCGTGTCTTAATAACCACTGGCAATCCTAACACAATAATCTCAAGATAAAGAGTGTTATAAATGTTTTAATAAGAACATATGGTGCAGGGAAATTGACAAAATCAAGCCTTTGAAGCATGGCTGTGTTTCTCTTAAACAGAGTCATAAAAGGCTGTAGAAAATGAAGACAGATTGGGCAGAGCCAAGCCTCCTCACCCTTGTGAGGCCAAGCCCACTTTTGGTCGTAAGGAAGTGAGCCTTTCTTCCCTCTGATAATCTCTGTACCCGTGAACAGCCCAGCTGTGCCTCACCTGTGGTCTGGGGGCTCAAAGCCAGAGATGATGGAGAAGTCACAAGAACAGTGGCCTATAATGCCAGGAGGCTGGGCTTGACTTGACAGCTGTAAGTGATGGGTATTCTGAGATAGCCCACCAGGACGTTTGCAAGTAAATCCATGACATTAGCTTTAGGCAAGAGGGTTGTATTATCTAAAGGATTCTGTCCTGCTACACATATCCAGATGTGTTCCCAAGGAAGACTATAGAATATCTTCCTTAGAATATCATCATAAATAAGGGAGGTATTAAGGGTCCCTGATAATCGTCCACATACATGTGAGCCATGCTTGTTGTCCTTGAGCTAACACCAAACATAAATACTGTGTTTGTGTCATGAGAACCGCCCTACCACTGTGAGGCTTTGATAGACATCAATCAGGGTGCCCTAACTTGTGACGGCCTTGACACTGAGAATCAGGTCACTCTCCTGAGAATCTGGTGGAGGTGGGGATTCCTTGTGTATTAGTTGTCTTTAGTAGTACAGCTGGCCTCTACTCACCAAGCTACCCAAGATAAGAACTGCTGGGCTAGGTAGATCTAAATCTTGGCTCTTCACCCCCACTCCCAAGTAATTCTGTGTGAGAAAGTCCCTGACCAGAAATACAACATGGCTATAGACTCAGCACCAACTCAAGTGCTATTCCCTCTGACATGGCCCTGCCGTCTCCAGAGAGGCTTAGACAGTAGGAAGACAATAGCAGGCAAAGATGAGATAAAAGAGTGAGAAAGACCTCTTGCCGTGATCTCATTGTACATCAAGTTGGGTAGGGCTACTTGACAGCAGACCCACGTCGGAGCAGAATGAGTCTCCGCTATAGAAAGCAGATAGATCCATTCGTAGTTGAAAGGATAGTGTGCCCAATTAAACATAAGTCTCAGACAAGTGACAATCATCCGTGCTTCATTTCTCTGAAGAAAAGGATAACAGTCTCCAAAAAGAATTTGTTTAGATGGCCTTAACTTGAAAAAATTCTATAGGTCGTTGTTTTTGAACATTTGGAGTATAAAACTAGCCTACTCTCAAATCACCACAAAGACTATTAGAAAAACGAAAGGCAAACGTGACATCATTTTTTCTTTACTGTTGCTATTTTTAAGTGAATATATAAAATAGTGGATTTTTCACACTTATTTTAAGACAGGATCTTGAGAAGCCCACGCAGACTGCAAACTTATTCTAGAGACAAGGGCGATGCCCCTGGACTCCTAATCCTCCTGCCTCTTGAGCTGAGATTACAGACATTCACCACCACATGTAGTTTATGTAGGAATTGAACCCAGGGGCATCCTGTATACTGGGGAAATACTCCACCAACTGAGCTACAACCCCAGCCATTATAATATTTCAATAAACATATATTGTTGTACCTTTCTTATATTCTATCCCCACTTCTCTTTCCCTCTCCTCTTAATGATTCTAGCCTTGTTACCAAATATTCTCTCTTCTGCCTTTATGTCACACACACACGCACACACACACACACACACACACACACACTTAATCCCCCTTCACCCTCTTCTCTTCTTATACCTTTCTCCCTTTAAACTTCCTCCTCCTCAGACCCTCAAGGTTCTCCTTTCTTTCCACTTGCAAGTCATACAGACATTTCAATCCAGATAAAGGTGGATTATTGTTAAGCCATCTAATTATCCTCACTTCCCCTGATTCTTCCTCCCTCTGCAAACAATCCCCTGCTGTCATTTATCAGGACTGGGCTGATTCTGTGGAATTCCACTCATTTTTCATTAGGGCTTTGACCTCCACCACCTCACAAGCAAGGCATAACCTGGGAGAGCGCCCATGCCAGACACGGGGCGGGGGAGGAAGCAATCGATGGGCTAGGACTTTCCCACACTTAAGGGATTGATTTTATTGGTGTTTGGACATTGGGTGTCAAGGCTGGTCAGAGGGAAGCCAAAGGTTGAAGATGGGAGGGGGTGGACCCCAACAGTCTGCCACAAGGCTTCAATCCCAGACCATCTTCTGATCTAATACCTGCTTCATTCAAAGGCACCATTAACCTCCACTCAGCTTTGAAAAGGACTCTGATAAAGTCTGTGGTATGCTCTCTTTCGGACGTGGAGAGTGCACAAAGAAATAGAAACTACCTTGAGTTCAACCTCAGTGACTATACTAAGATTTTCCAGGCAGTTGCCAAGTCTCTCCGTTAACATGGCTCTTTATCCCAGTAAAGCCTCTTCCAGATCATCTGCGTTCTTTTCCCTTGGTTGTTCTCAGGACAGTGACAGAACTGCTTTCATCAGAGGTGAACAGAAGGTGAAACCCAAACCGGTCAGGCTGCTCCCAGGAAGCGCGTTTGAGCAAAGCAGCTGCAGCAGCCCGGTGAAGACCCCAGCTCCTTCATCCTTCCCTCCTACTTTCTCACTTGTAACTGCATTCAATACCTCTGGGCGCTCCAAGCCCCACTGCTCTCACTTGCTCAGTACCCCTGTCTGGAGTAGGGCTCAGCAACTCCATAAAGCTGCCCTTGGTGTGTTCTAGTGAGTTAGAGACCCCTCATCTGTGATCCCAGTGTCAGAAACAAAGTGAGGATAAGATGGGCATCTTCGCCTCATTTGTCTTCACATCTCTAGGCCCCAAGTGGCACCTTGGCCTGCGCACACTACGCGTACTATAGCCGTTGCTAAGTTTGTGGAGCTGTAGATTTCTTCTTATCAAGGTATTTCCTGGACTGAGAGATAGTTCAGCTACTAAAGTGCTTGCCTTGCCAGGAGAAGGGCTTGAGTTCACTCCCTAAGAACCCATGTTTAAAAACAAAACAAAACAAAACAAGGGCTTGTACAAAACCCCAGTGCTGAGGAGGCAGGTCCAGGTAAAGATTGGCTCACTGGACATCCAGCTTAGCTTATTTGGTTTTTCAGGTCCATGAGAGACCCTAGCTCGAAAGCATGAGGGACAGCACTGAGGAAGAACAGTCTAGGCTGACCTCTGTCACACATATACACATACATATACACACACATACACATACCTGTACTACACATACATGTACACACACATGCATACACACACACCTTACCACACACACATACACACACATACACATACACACACACTTGTACCACACACTCACACATACACACATACCTGCAACACAAACAGCTCCACATACACATACATGGACACAAAAACACGCATACACCTACATGGACACAAACACATACACATACCTGAACCACATACACATACATATACACACATAGCTGTACCCCCACATACACACACATACACATGCATGTACACACACATACATACACATATACACACCTGTACCACACACACACACACATATTCACACATACACATACCTGAACCACACACACATATACACATACACACACCTACACCACACACACATACATATACACACACCTGCACCACACACATACACATATATATACACACACATACACACACCTGTAACACACACATGCACACACACATAATATAACCCCCAAATACTTTTTGCTTCTAAGTCCAGAAATCTGATCCACATGTATGACCCATATGTATACATGTTTAGATGCTGCAGTAGCCCAATATGCTAATTGCTGTACCTAAAGCAATTGGCATTATCCCCCAGCCACTCGTCCTTCCTCAGTTCCTTTTCTGCCTGACTACTGCCTGCATCCCCACCCCAGCCACTCTGAAGTTTCTAGAGCCTACACAGCTGGATGAGGGGCCCAGGCATCACCACCCACAGCCCTGCATTCTGCAATCTCTCCCTTCCCACACCAACCTACTCTTTCTGCCCCAAGCAAGAAGGCTATGCAAACGAAAGACAGGACCTAGGAAATGCAGGTCCCAGTGACTCAGATACCAGCTCAAGGCCATACCTCTATGACCTGTGGACTTCACATGAATTCATCCTCTTCCTGATACCAGATGTCAGCGAGAATGACTGGCCTAGCCTCCGCTGACCACAAATGTCCCGCATACCTCTCTTGAGTACTAAGCCATTCTTTCCCAGATCCAAAACTTCACAGACTCCCTTTGGGGCACTAGGGGGAAATCCTGAGAAGTGTTATTTTTCCCTGGTTGGCTGTTTTCTGATCAGTTCTGACCCACAAGTGACACTGGGAGTTGGGGGGAGATTGAAGGCTGGAGGGAAAGCCCAGGGACGGACCCCTCTGGTTAAAGCTCTTGCTGGGCAAATGTCACCAGGAGTTTGCATACCCAGAACCACTGAAATGCTAGGAGGTGTGGTGATCCACCAGCAGTCCTATCC
>NW_022196911.1:109041025-109063089 GCF_008632895.1 Mastomys coucha
AACCAACAAGCAAGATCTAATGTATCAGCAAACGCTGAGCTTTCCTGAGAGACTCTGCCTCAATGAATAAGGTGGAAGGGAGGCAGAGGATGATTCCCAACATCAACCTCAGGCCTCTCCATGAGCATGTGCACATGCATGACCTAAGTGAGCCCACATCCATGCAAAAGGTTGTATACACAGGGATAACAAATACATGTGAAAAATGAAGAAAAACATAGAATGCAGAAGGGAGAGTGTATTCTCTTCTCAATGTTTCCTTATGGTCCCATTGGCAAACCCTACTCCCAGCACTTCACCCCACAGAAATAGGCTGAAGAAGCCCCCATTCCCCTGTGCCAACTTCACAGTGATTTCCCAGAGGAGGGAGGGAGGGTACACGCTCCAGAAAGCAACATGGCTTCTGCCTCAGAGGTGAGAACCACAGCTCTCTGATCCTCCCTCCAAAGCCCCAAGAGATGGCATCAGCAGCCATGCGGATGGCCCCTCCACATCCCTGGAAGTATCTACCCCAGGGATGTAGGAACTTTCCTAGGGTTGTGTAGATTCCAAGAGCCCTCTTGCTCCGCGGTTCTAGTGTGAAGTTCCTCCTGTAGTAACCATCTCTATGATCCCGTTGCTACCAGTTCAGTCTCTCAGCCAGCCAGCACTGCAACCAATTCCCTCCACCAAGCTCTCTCTGATAAAATGACTAGAGTGGGTTTGTTTTTTCTGCCTGAACCCCTCCACTTACTAGTCTATCTAAAATAATCTCTTGTGCCTGTCACCTAGTGGAGAAACCTGAGGATAGACTCACCATCACCAGAGGATCAAAGATCGTCCTGGGTTGGTCTAATCTCCACAGGCTCTGCCTTCACCAATTGCACCAGAGATACTTTAGATTTGTGAAAGGGTCACACCTTGACAGGAAGAGGTTTGAATCCACCACTTCCTGTATTGATAAGAAAACCATTATCTCTTGCGTAGGGTTCATTTCAGATGTTGCAATGGCAGGTTGGTCAGTGTCTCTGTTGAGAGGTGTGTGTGTTGGGAAGGTTGAAGGAAGGGAAGGAAGCAGGGTGAGGGTGATGTACAGTGGGACAAAGAGAAGAAGAATGCCTGGTTTTTTGTTTTTTTTTTAGAACGTTTGGAGTCGTGCCACAGTGTTATATTCCTGTGAAGAATGGCTAGGTCGGGAAGAAGCTTGATGGATTAGCGGAAAGTGGGGGTGGAGAAAGAGGCGGCACCATCATTGGCTAAAATTGGCCCCAGACAGATTTCCTGATTGTTCTGCCAATTGGTTTTGCAATAAATTGGAGGCAATCTGGCAAAACATTCAAGCAGGGCATGGAGAGTGTGCCGGGACCAAAATAAGCAACTGTGAAGAACTTGGCAGCTTCTCATTGGCTGCTTCAGAAGTGAGTAAGGAGACACCGACACCGAGTCGAAAGCTACTTCTCTTGTGTGTTTGATATAATGAAAATTACAAAATGACAAGGCATCAACTAGCTTTGTAGAGAACTGCGATCTATGACAGATGTGCTTTCAGTTTTGAGTGAGTGAGTTTATGAAGTATCTAGCAAGCAGGGGTAAAAGGGTAAGTAACGAATAACAGATAAAGAGAAGCCATGTCAAATCAGGTTCTCGCAACACCTGGCAGAGAAAACTGGAGTAACACCAACCAAGAGAGCGAAAAGGTAACCTTGTCAAACCGGGAGCTTAGGAACGTCCAGCACACGCTGACTTGGGAAACCCCGTTGAACTGGCAGGCTAAAAAGTTCTCCATCCAAAGAATCCTGGACGGAGAGAGAGCTGTCCCCTTGGTTGTGTCCCAGTGGAAGAAGAAGTGGTAGGAGACAGAAAACATTATCACATTGAGCACTCAACAATCACCCAACAGAAGTGGGCTGGGGAGGTTGAGATAGCTGGAGCCCCACCTGAGAGGGCCCCAAGCAGAGAGCCCTCTGTCTGTGGCTGAGCTTCTGGCCCTCTGCCCCATCGCAGACATTTTATAATATGCAACAACAGCTGCAAACGGTGTTGGAAATGATTTTTTTTTCCTCCTGGTGTCTCTCAAAGTCACTATGTTTCAATAGTCGCTGCTTGGTATTTTATTTCTCCTCTTGATTCCATAGCCAGGGAGGCAGCCTGACTCAGGACAAGAGGTTTTGAAGAACACTTGATGTAAGCATGGTTGGATCTGAAGGGAGTTGGGGAGAGTCCCCAATTCCTGAGCCATGGTCTCCATCAGTCCAAACAGCACATGACAGTTTACCCATGAAACGTACACTGCAAATAGGAAGTCCACTTATGAAACACAACAAGAGCTGAACGAAAAGATGGAGAATAAAGTCAAATGTTTACGATGACATAGCATAATGTCAGTGTATTGAAGTAAAAGGATTTAGCCAGCAAAATTCTACACAGAAACTTTTAAATCCCAAGACAAACGAGGGAGATTTTTTGGGGTTTGATTTTGGTGTTTCTTTGGGTTTTTTGTTTTGTTTTGTTTTGTCTTGTCTTTTTTTTTTTAAGAAAAAATATCTCTGATGTGCATTTTCTTGGGCTATTATCCATGAACACATAAAGATTCTAAACAGCTTGAGCGCCATGAGGCCTTGAGAATTTAATGAAGCCAACGAGTGAGTTCAAACGCATAGGATTGTGAAGATGAAGCACACTGATATTCAGTTGCACAAACATCTAGAAAATAAAATTGAGCTGCTTAGCGTTGTTTCATCATTAATATTAATCCAGAGAACAAGCTCCTTCCTTTACATCAGGCTTGTTTGATGGTTTCCCAATGCAGCATCATGCTGCTCCCTACGACATTCACACTGGGGTTCACACCTGAGACCTGCAGAGCTGAGGTGTGCACACACACACACATACACACACACATACACACACTTACACATATACACATATACACACACATACACATACATACACAAACATATACACACACATATACAAACACATACACACACACACATACATACACACACAACTACACACATACACACACACATACACACACTTACACATATACACATATACACACTCATACACGCACATACACACACTTACATATATACATATATACACACGCATACACGTACATACACACACATATACAAACACATACACACACATACACACACATACACACACATACATACACATACATACACACACACATACACACACAACTACACACCACTACACACATACACACACAGTGTTATAAGCACACCTACAGTTTTGTGCGGGCCACACTCATAGCTCTGCTCAACCATCTCCAGCTCATGGGTTGCAGACTCAATACCACAGCTGCTATGAAGCAGAATCTAGCCTTATGGACAAGACCTTGGGAAGTACACTTATTAAAACAGGAGTGTGCCAGCCATGCATAACTCCACCGAGAGCAGACAGTGTGGGCCAACCAGTGTCTAAGGAGGAAAACACTTGAAAGGCAGCAAGTCAGAGCGATGAGGTCAGAAGCTTGTAGCTCACCAGTTCACCCATGGCCATGTTTCAGGACCCTAAGAATATATTTCGTCAATTTCAACCATTCTTGTTATTTTGGTAACATCACTTTCCTGGTTAAAATATCTATTTATGAGGCAGTCCTTTGAAAAGTATTCAGTTGTCTCAATATAAGGAGAACCCTTAAAAGGCCTCCTGAAAATGTCTGGGGCGGGTGAGATGGTTCAGTAGGTAAGTGGTTCTGTAACCAAGAGAGAAGTGACTTCTCCAGTCTGTCTTCTGATTTTTCACACACCTGACATAGAATGTCCATAAGCATGCACAAAGTCACACACACACACACACACACACACACACACATACTCAGATAAGTAGGTAGGTAAGTAGAGATAGATAGATAGATAGATAGATAGATAGATAGATAGATAGATAGATAGACAGATGGATGATGGATGGATGATAGATGGATGGATGGATGGATATATAGATAGATGATGGATGGATGATAGATGGATAGATAGATGATAGATGGATGGATGATAGATAGATGGATAGATTGATGGATAGACAGATCGATAGATAAGAGATAGATAGATGATAGATGATAGATTGATAGATTAATAGATAATAGATGTGATAAAATATTTTAAATGTATATTACTAAGATAGTGTTTTGGAAAAGACAAAAGGACAGTGAAAAAGTGAAATTAGTCATTTCCAGGTGTTGCCAGGTAGGAGATTGCATAAGAGGTACAGAGACGGCTTCCAAGGCAGTGCGTCTACTCAGCATGATATGGTTGGGGAGACTGTAGAATCCACAACAGCAAGAGTGGCCCTTAATGTAAAGCCTTAGAAAGTGAAAGATAATACCTGACACCTGTGGCTCATCTATCACAAGGAATGCATCACCCTTTGGGGTCACAGATGTGGGGAGCCTGCATATGTAGGGATGAGTGCCCTGGGAAATCTCAGCACATTCTGCTCAACCTAACATCGATCTGAAACAAAACAACATCTACTGAGTATTACAGTAAAGTGCAGGGCCTGGGAACCCTTGATCGCCATGGACTTTATTTCAAATAGAACCAAAGCACGGTCCACAGGAGCTGAACTCAATTAAACCTTGCAATTGCAGGAAGGGTATGTGGAGCCGACTCACATGCATTCCAAGTGAAGACATTAACGTGGTCAAAACGAAATCAGGACTATTCAGAGTCCTAACTATGAAGTTGCATAGTCTCTCTTTCCTAGTTATACCTTCATATCTCCTGTGTGGCTCTAATCCTTCCCTTGGGCTTTTCCCTTCGCCACATTCCTGTACTCTCTGAGCATTGCTGGCTTCATCTGTGATTAAATGAACTGATTTCACACGCTTTAAAAAAATCAAAACCAGTCCTCCCTTTCTCTCACATGTGAACTCATAAGGTCGAGGAAACAGCACACCATAGGGTAGGAGCTACAGCCACCTGAGGTGAGGGGCTTGTGGACTATAGAAAGTGAGTCTCTACCTGAGGAGAGGGGCTTGTGGACTATAGAAAGTGAGTCTCTACCTGAGGAGAGGGGCTTGTGAACTATAGAAAGTGAGTCTCTACCTGAGGAGAGGAGCTTGTGAACTATAGAAAATGAGTCTCTACCTGAGGAGAGGGGCTTGTGGACTATAGAAAGTGAGTCTCTACATCACTCTCTCTTCCCTTCCTGACATGTCGATCAAAAGTACTCTACCACTGTGCCTCGCTCTCTTGCTCTTTCTGTCTTTGCTCTCTCTGTCTCTCTCTGTCTCTGTCTTTGACTCTCTCTCCCTCCCTCTATCTGTCATCCCCTTCCTCCCTCTCCCTGCTCTCTCTGTGTATTTATGTATGTGGTATACACACAAGCCTACCTGCAGATGTGCCCACATCTACTCACAGAGGTCAGATGATGATGTCAGCTGTTCTATACTGTCACTCTCTTCTTATTCTCTTGAGACAGGGTCTCTCACTAAATTTGAAACTAGACTAGCAGCCAGCAGGTCCCCCAAAATCTCTCTGTCTCTGACTCATTCACACTCATACATGCACATACACACACACTGTCATACACAAATATGCACACACATATACACATATACACCATACATACGTACATATACACATCTTACACACATACACATCATGCACACACACACACTCACAAGCACACACATGCACACATTGGGTTTATAGGCACTTCAGTATCAGCTGGCTATTTGAACTAAGCTCCTCATGCTTAAAGACAAAATACTCCTCTCCCCAGACTCTATTAGATTTTTTCATCATGTCCCTGGTCAAGTGTGTTTGTGTATGTGTGTGTGTGTGTGTGTGTGTGTGCATGTGCATGCATATGTCCTCCTAACCTTACAATGTTCTCATCTCCCTTGCTACAAATGCTCAACCTCAAAACAAAATAGTGCTTGAACTCCCTCTCTCCTTACCCGGCCCAGTATCTCACACACTGCCTTGTCCCTGAGGAGACACTCTCGGTTATCACCAGACTAGAATGGGGGCAATAACTTCTGGATGTCTCTTCGGCTCCTCGGGTGGATGTTATGGATGCCTTGCCTTCCTGGCTGGGCTGCCAGGAGAAAGGTTTAAATGAGAAGTGATTGCCAGGAAGTGTGTCCCAGGAGCAACCTGGAAACCTGGTGTTCCGACCTGTCACACACACTTAGGATCTCCATCAGCAGCCTGTCTGGTGTTGGCAAGGCCCCAAGAGTGACCCACTTGACCCCTTTCGTAAACTACAAAAGTAAATTTATCTCTTCCAAATGCAACTTCTTACAGTGAGCAATTAGGGCCATAGCAGTCCAGATGACTTGGCTAACTGAAATGAAAACCATCTTTCCTGTGACCAACTCAGAGTTTCAAGTCCAACAGTACCACAGGTTACTTCACCTCCAGCCCATAGCAGAGCAATGGGTCTGGAGAAGGCACAGCAGGCTGCGCTTCCATAGGAGATCAGCGGGGTTCTAAGCAGGAAGGGTCATCCCTTCCTGGGTAGCACTGAGATTCCCACTCTCTCCTCTGGGCAGCTCCTGACTTTGATGCATCTTGCAATGTGTGTGTGTGTGTGTGTGTGTGTGTGTGTGTGTCTGTGTCTGTGTGTCTGTGTGTTTGTATGTATACATATTCATGTGTGTACATGTATTCATGTGTATGCACTCGTGTGCATGAGTGTATGTGGAGACCATTGGTCAACACTGAGCATATTCCTCAATCTCAATCACTCTCCTTAGTTTTTAAGACAAAGTTCGGCTAACAAGCTTCGAGGATCTGACTGTCTCTGCTTGCAAAGCGCTGAGATATAGGTGCAAATGTCAGGCCAGTTTGTACATAGGTGGAAGGGACTGAACTTAAAGTCTTCGTGCTTGCGGGCAGGTGCTTCATGGACTGAGCCATCTCCTAACTTCTAACTTCTAGCTGGGTGAGGAGCTATGGCGGATGGAATCTCAACAGAACTGAGAATTGCTTTGCCCCTCTTGTTTGTCTAGTGACACGTCTCCCTAAGTCTCTTCCTCCCTTCCTTTCCTATCTATGTACTGACAACGTATCATTCTTGCACATAAGAAACTATAAAAAAAAAAAAAAAAAAAAAGCCGGGCTTAGGAAATACCTCAGTTGACAAATCTCTAGCCACACAAGCATATAGATTCAAGTTCAGATCCGCATAACCCACATGAAAAGCCATTCATGGGGTTGGAGAGATGCTCAGTGGTGAGATGTTAGCTGTATTAGCATGATGACCTGAGTTCAGATTCTTAGAGCCTACATAAGCTAAGGTACAGTGGCATACATCAATAATCACAGCGTTCCTGTGGTAGGATGAGAGGCAGAGACAGGAAATTTTGTAGAATCTAGATTTGCCTGGGGTTGGGGGGGGGGAAACAATAAGAAACTTTGTCTCAAACAAAGTGGAAGGTGAGATAGGCTCCTGGGGTTGTCCTCTGACCTCCACATGTATGCTGTGATGTGTATGTTCCCACACTTATACATGAGTGTGTGCACACATGCAGCATACACATACAAGATAATAAGGAAATAAATAAATAAATAAATAAATAAATAAATAAATAAATAAATAAATCTAGGCATGGTAGTACATGCCTATAATCCCAACAACAACGGGACAGAGTCAGGAGGACCCCTGGAACTCACTGACTAGCCATTTTAGCCTAAGAAGCAAGACATTTTGGCCTAAGACTGTACCTGGGCACATGACAAAGGCATCTTACAGAAGAAAGAGTTTATCTGGCTTATGGTTGCAAAAGGAGAGCCATAATGGTGAAGAAGGCACAGTTACAGGCAGAGAGAAAAACTCCAAACTCAAAGCAGAGAACATAAACTGAACTTAAATAAGGTGAGAGAATGAGTACTCAAAGCCTGCCCACCATGATGTATTTCCTGCAGCAAGGCTCCACCTCCTAAAGATGAGAGGGTGAATACTCAAAGCCTACCCACCGTGACATATTTCTTCCAGCAAGGCTTCACCTCCTAAAAGGTTACATAACCTCTCCCCAAATAGCACCACTACCTGGGGACCATGTGCTCAAATGAATGAACCAATGAAAGACTTTCTAATTCAAACTCCCATGCCCCACAAGACCATCCCTTCTTGAGTGCACTTGAAAAATGAGTCAGCCATCTAGGAATCTACCTTCAGATAACTGGAAGTGATCACCTTTCGACACTTCTGGTTTTTGCCACTGATACCATCTAAGAAATGAAACGATCTGGAGATGGAAAGGATGGAAACAATTTAGGTGATACTAATATAGTACTAATATTATGTATGTAGGATGTGCAAAAAGGTATGGGAGTGTGCATGTGTGTGCATGTCTTTGTACATGGAGGCCTCTTGGTTTGTTTGAGGTGTTTGACTTGTTGCTTTGCTTGTTGTTGTTGTTGTTGTTGTTGTTGTTAAGACAGGATTTTATGAAGCCCAGGCAGGACACAACATGGTTAGGTAATCAAGGATGACCTTGAATGTTTCCATCTCATTCTGTTTATATGGTCCTGGGAATATAATGTATGCCCTCATGCATGCTAGGCAAGCAGTTTACCTGCTGATTTGAGGTGGGGTGGGTGTGAGTGCACACATGCATTCAAAATTTCTCAGGAAAGAATTTGCAAAAAAAAAAAAAAAGAAAGAAAGAAAGAAAAATGTTTTCAAAGTAGAAAAATAAAACCTTAGGTACAAAATAAAGATTCCTCCGCAGAGCAAAGAGAAGGAAGGGCTGTCCTATACACAGAAAGTCCCTGCCCATGTTCCCACTCATTCCAGTGCAGTTAGGAATATGAGGAATATTAACCTGTGAGAAATACTCAGTCCTGATTGGCTGACTGCAGCTCACAGCTCATTGATCAGGTCCAGGTAGCAAAATAAGACTTTCTGGAGTCTGTTTGTCTTGGCAGTTGAGATGGGAACATGCTGGACAAGGGCTGCAAAGTTTAGTTTGTAGTTCTTCCAGGAACGCAGAGTACACGTGCGCCTCCCACCCATGCTACCAGGCTCCATTCTGCATTTAGGCCTTCTCAGCTACAGAAGCCCGTTCTAAGAAGCTCAGCAGTGAGTGGGATGTAAAGCAAATAAGTTAAATAAATAAATAAATAAATAAATAAATAAATAACATGGGAAAACAATTCCCAGTTAAACCTGATAAGCACTATGAGATGACTGCAATGAGCAGGTAATGCACCATTTACCAAAAAATAATGTAATTTCTTTATATAGGACCCTTTATATAGCAAGGGTCTCTAAAACCTCTGATAGGCCCTCATAGTCTAAGAAATGAAATAGGCAAATCAATTTATCAAGGTCAGAAAATTTTCTTCCTATGCATTATCTTACCCAGGATGCAACAATTCCTACAGACGATCCCTTTTAAATCTAGCCCAGCACCTGGTTAGTCACACACTTAGAAATGCTCAGAACTGTCATTTCATCATCTGAAGGGTAGGCACAAGGGTGACAATTCACAATGGTGACGTTGCTCCTTTGAAGAGGATTCCAAATGCAATAGAAAAGACCATGAGCTGAAAAATACACGGGATGCTAAGAATATCAATATGTCTTCTCCTCTCCAAAGTCAGGAGCATAGGTAGGCCCAGCCTAGGGGCACTTGCCACAGCTTGGAGATGTGACCAGAGAGAACTGTGTTAATCAAACATATTCTAGAAGTTTGGGGCTTTGTTTCAGGCCAGACTTTTGGGAGAGCCTATAAAATCAAGTGTGAGTATCAGAGAAAGTCTTGGAGGAGTAGGGTACAATTAGCCTAACAGACATGCAGTGTTGAAGGGAAGTCGAAGATGAAAGGACTAGAAGGATCCTGTTGAACTACACATGGGGGTTGATATTATTCTAGTTTTAGCTCTGTGGCTATAAAGATCCTGACAAAATGTAACATAGAGGAAAAGGGGCTTGTTTCATCTCACAAGTCTATGTTACATTCTATCACTGTGGAAAAGTCGAAGTAGGAACTTGAACAAGTTAATCTCATCATATCCACAGTCAAGAGCTAAGAGGAATGAATATGTCCTTGCTTGCTTGCTTGCTTGCTTGCTTGCTTGCTTGCTTGCTTGCTTGCTTGCTTGCTTGTATGAGTTCAGCTTGAGTTCTCCATCCTTACAGACCTCAGGATCATCCAACCCAGGGGAATGTTGCCACACACTGTGAACTGGGTCTTCCTAAGTCAATTAATTAAACTAAGACAATTCTCCATGCCTCAAGGGCTGGCCCTTGCTGAGATTCTACCCAGATAATTCTAGGTTGTGTCAAATTCAGAATTAAAGCTAAGCATCACAGGGAGAATGGGTTTTTCCTACTGTAGCAAGCCTCTTATAAGAATTTGATGGAGCTAGAGATTAAAAGGTGGATGGAGAGAAAGATGTTGATAATGTGGTTTGTTCCAGTTCCTCCAGGCTTTTATATTGTAAGATTGTTGCCTTAGAGCCAAGGTGCATTCCCAAGATTGACTACGGAAAGATGAACTAAATATAATGGGAGAATGGTTAAATTAAGCAGGTATGTACTTAAGTGTAGCCCGCACAGTCGTCTCGCCAGCAAGAAGACACGCAGACACTAGGATCCTTCTGCAGCAAGCATTTATTGCATCATGAAGAGGAAGACCCCGAGCCAATAATCGAAACTGCTTATATACACCACAGCGCGGCGTGTCCGCCCATGATGGGCTGTTTGCTCATCACCCCATGTGACGCCCCGGGATGGACAGTGACTTGGCGCCTTTTCACTCTACGCACATGCGCAAACAGTTGTTTACCAGGAGTCGACAGCGGATGTAGGTGCCATCTTGTCAAGGCGAATGCTTCTCCAGCTCTACTGCTCTCCACACTTAAGGTTTTTCTTATACTTTATGTAAGAGGTGGGTTCTAGGTTAAATGTCATTATAGAAGTAGCAAGTCATTATCCTTCAAGAAAGAATTTGTAGGCAAGAGATAATGGATGGGTTCTGAAATCAGTAAGGTGATGCCAGTCAAGGAGATTTGGGAGAGAGATCTCATAGTCATTCAGGTGACTAGCAGAAAGGAGTTAAAGACATAAAAGTCAAGGGGTTTACCAAGGGTAACACAAGTAAATGGAAAAGAGATCTCATGATGACTGTTCTTTCAGTGGCTTTTGTAAGAGTAGAAACAGCAACAAATGACTTTAGATGTGGAGGTAACCACTGGGCCACCAACTGAAGTACTGCACTGGCCCCTTCTAGAGTATCCCCCTTCATATTCAGGAACAAATAGAAAGAAGGTTTATTCAGGGTGTTCCACAGTGGGAACTAAAGTCACTGAGTATTTTACATCTTTAGGAAACTTTTCCAGCAAAGGACCATTGGAACAAAATGAGAAAGGAAATTTTTCTAAATTATAAAACAGATGAAACATCAGATAAAATTTGAGCTATCAGTTCAGGCAAGAACCAATACATCCCCAAAATCCACAGAAGTGTCTCTTACTGTGGAGAGGAGGAGAAGCTAAAATGGCATGAACACAGAAACTACTTCAAATCAGATCGTTGTATACCAAGACAGGATACAAAAATCTGACCAAGGTCTTATTGAAGTTGTTACTTTGAGGCCTCATGGTCTCTACAGGATAGACTACATGGTGAGCAACTGCGGTTGGCAGCACATGCCTCTTAGGTTGGGGAACAAGGAAACAGATCATGCATGTTCTGAAGTAAGGGTTCACACAACAAATGAGACATGAGCCAATCACTCCAAAGGATTTGAAAGAAAGTAGGCATGTCTTCAGTATGCTATTAAAGAAGGGCTGTCTGGGTATATCATTGGACCTTCCAGGTGAAGACAAAGGCATTGACTCTTACAGCATACTGATTTAAAAAAAAAAAAACTGTTGTAGAGATCAATAGCTGAAAAGTGTTGGTTCTTGGGAGGAACATAGAACAAGGTATGAGATATGATGATTGGCGACTCTGGGCAACATAAAATAGCTATGCTGTTAATGGCTCTGAAATTCTGCACAAATCACCATCCTCTTCCATTATGTTTGTGGCAGTTAAGATCAGGGGCTGATGCACAGATCAAAGATCTGTATATATTGTTGTCCACTTTGACTTGTACCCCAGACAACATCAAAGGAGTATTACTTAATACTGGGGACAGAATTGTTAAGATCCACTTCGGACTGAATGGAGGTGCTGAATGGGTGTGATAAAGAACAGTATTAGAATGTAACCAGACCCATGTGAGCAACTCCTGGAGACAAAAATAAATAGAATTAATAAAGTCAACAGGGAAGATGAGTAAGACAAGAGCCAAGTCTTTAACAACAGAACCTCCTAGTACGTTTCATTCTAGCATCCTCTGCCATCTGGAGAAAGACATAAGCTAGACATGCTTCAAAAAGCTTCCTCCCAGAAAGACCTATAAGGGACAGCATGACAACTAAGAACCTGAAATGCCTAGAGATTTGAAAACTTTCCAAGGTTGGTTGGCCACCCCAATCATTTGGGTGAATTCAGAATTCTGATAAAAGGGACATCAAAACCTTGCAGAATTCAAGATGGTTAGAGTAACCCCTATTGTCAACCAGAGCTTTAACTTGTATAATTCCAGTTCTTCAATTTTTCAATTTTAGGTAGAGCAAATGTCTTCACAATTTCCCCCACAGTGTCCTGAAGTAGCCTCATCAGGATCTAACTGTAGCCAGTACTGCATCCAACAGTCCTTTTTTGAAGAGGGCTGTACAGAAAACAGCTTAACTGATTCTGAGAGGTAGAATCAGTTGGAGGGTGCTTCTTTAACAGTTGGGCCACTCATTCAGTGGTATGTTTCTCTGTACTGTAAGTCTCAGGTAGCATGAAGTTCTTAATTCTGCTCAGATCTTTACCAGGGGCTGAGGAAGCTATGCACCTTTTAGGAGGATAGTAAGTGTAGGGTGCTGCAAACCCCCAGAAAGCCCATCCCTAAAGAATGCATTCAATAAATTGAGAGGCTCATCATTCAGATCCTTATTCTTTGAGTTTGATTGAAAGTTGTTACGATTTGGCTTGACATAGTAGAAGAAAGATGAAGATGATGAGATAATCACAATGACGATGATGACAATGGTGATGATGGTGTTGATGACAATGATTTAGGTGGTGATGATGACAATGGTGACAATGACGATGGCGATGATGATGATGATGATGATAATGATGATGATGATGATGACGACAATAATGATGATGTAAGTGATGGTGATGATGGTGACAACGATGATAGAATGATGATGGTGATGATGATGACAAAGATGATGATGATGATGATGTTGATGACAAGGATGATGTTGGTGACAGTGACAATGGTGACAATGATGATGATAGTGATGATGATTACAGCGATGACTATGATAATAATAAGGATGAGTACAAGGAGGATGAGGAATAAGAAATAAAGCTGAGAGGCTATATTGATGAGGTCTGGGAGAATTGGGGGGGGGATAAGAGACAAGACATGATCATTGCTCATTCTGTAAGTGTCCTTGTAAGGGTTTTACGGCTGTGAACAGACACCATGACCAAGGAAATGCTTATAAAGGACAGTGTTTAATTGAGGCTGGCTTACAGGTTCAGAGGTTCAGTCCATTATCATCAAGGCAGAAGCATGGCAGCATCTAGGCAAGCATAGTACAGGAGAAGATAAGAGTTCTACATCTTCATCTGAAGGCTACTAGCAGAATCCTGGCTTCCAGGCAGCTAGGATGAGGGTCTTAAAGCCCACACCCACAATGACACACCTACTCCAAGGTCACACCTCCAAATAGTGCCACTCCAAGAATTCCTCTCTCTGCTAGAACTCCCACCTTCCATTTTCTATCTAAATAAAAAAGCTCATTTTTATTTAGCTTTTTATTGACAGGCAATGCTTCCACACAGAACACAGGAGATTGTCCCTACCAAGAAAAAAAAAAAGTCTGGAAAACTTCACTAGGAAACAATTCAAGATCAGAACAAATAGAAAAATGGGGTATACAGCCTTAGATACAAAAAGGTGGTGTACTCTGAAGGAACAGAGAGAGGGGATAGTTTATGTAGAGAGTTATCCTACCTACATCTTCATTGTGATCAAGTATGCAAATAAAGGAAGTGCTCAACCCTGATTGGTTAATTGTAAGGCAACAGTTCATTGGCTGGGCTCAAGTAATAAAATAGGACCTTGCAGAGCCCATTGATCTGGGCAGTTACAACAGGAACACTCAGGCAAGGACCACAAAGTTTAGTATGTGGTTCTTTCAGGAACTTGTAGTATATGTAACCTCCTACAGCTTCCAGTCAGCAAATGACTATGATGACCCGTTCTAAACTGAGGTCCAGTGAACAATGTGGAACTTTTCTGGGAGATATTCAACTTTTCTTTTAAAAACCAGTGTTCTCTTTCTCCCTCCCCCTCTCCTTTCCCCTCTCCCTCTTCATCCCCCTCTCCCCCTCCCTCTATGTCTTCCTCTCCCCCTCCCCCTCTCCCCCTCTGTCTCTCTCCCTCTCTCCCAAATGACAGCCTTCAACACCCTTTAGGCTTCTGGCCACTTCTTGCCCAGAGTACACTTTAGGTCAACGACAGTCTTAGACCTATGTCTGTCCACTTTCAAAATAGACAAACAGCACAACGTCCAGAACCTCAAATGCAAAACTCTGAATCCAGCCCAGACTCTGCAATTTGCTCTTTCTCCACAGGCCAAACAAAAACTAATTTTAAACAAACCACCACCACGAAGCTCAGGGTGGGGAAGTGCCCAGAAAAGCCAAGCAACATGACATGGAGACTGCCATACTCCACCCAGTGCCTGGGGAGCCTCACAAGGACTAGACATTGGTCTAGGGATGGGATGATATCCAGTCTACCCTGAAATCCTCTTCTCAACCTGGGATTAGGAAGTCCAGTCTGTTCAACCAAGGAAGTACCCTCCTCTGTTCTTTATTTTCCAGTGAGATCTCAGATCTGAATTTCTGTAATGGAGAAACAACAACAACAACAACAACAAAAACACTCCTACTTAAAATTAGAGTGAGCATAGCGTATGTAGATGTGCACACACAGCACAGGATTCTACCTCTGTGAAGGTCGACCAGAAAACAAAATCTAGAGCAGACGTTCATATGCATAAAGTGTAAATATGTGCTTATAATAATTTATAATTTGTTATAGAGTGCATGTTACATGTAATATGCAATATGATAAAATTGTACTCTATATATTAAAACTATAATTTGTGATTGTGTAATACAATACATACAATAACACAATAACAGGTGTAATAGAAAACACAGATACTTGTTTGTTGATGTAGTTTCAGGAACTGGATAGTGCAATGATGAGAGGCAAGTAAAGTCTCAACTCCACAGGACAGGCTAGAAACTGAAGCAGAGGGAACGCTACCATGCAGAATTCTTCTCTGGGCGAGCTGAGTTTGTCCTGAAGGTCTCCAATCAGTAAGATGCAGTCAACCACCTTTACTTAAAGCAAATCATTATGAATATGAATCATGTCACAAAATACCTACTGATCAGCCTTCAGATCAATGCATGTTTAAAGGCTAACAGCAGCAGGCCATTCAAGATGGCAACAAGAGAAGACATCACAGCATCCAGGGCCTTCGATAACATCTAAACTGCTGTGAAATCCTTGCATCAGGAGCTGGGGAGATGGCTTGGCAGTTAAAACACTTGCCATACAGGTGTGAGGAAGAGAATCCTGATCCCAGAACCTCTGTAAAAGGCCTGATGGGCATGGTGGCCTGACTGTAATTCTAGCCTTAGAAAGAGAAGGAGGATTCTCAGGGCAAGCTGGTCGGGAAATCTAGCCATATCTATAATATCTGGGTTTTATTGAGAGACCTGTCTCAATGACTAAGGTATAAGAGTGTTGAAAATAATTCTAGACACCAACCCCTGACCTCATGGGCATGTGGACATGCATCCATAAGCATACTTCCACACATATATCCCCAAACATGCATACACATGTTCTTACCACATACAAATACACATGAAAATAGAGAAGGGCTCTTTTAAAAGAGCATTGGCTATCACAGTCTTTGCAGGTCTGAGATGCGTGGATAAATTGTTTAATCTTGACTGTCAACTTGATTGGATCTGAAGTTAACTAGAAGCTAACTGCACAGTTCTGTGGGGGTGAGGGACAGTTTTCCAGGAACGATTAACAAAGAGAAGGAGACTCCTCCACCATAGTGATGAGTGCCTTCCAGCTGCAGCCCAGATTAACCAGCAGGGTTGCTTGCCTGCATCTCCTTGCCTCTGGCTGACTGTGGCTGCCACTGCTGGTGCCATCCTGCTTGGCATCAGACGCCAGTTTCTTCATCCTTACCTTCCATAGCATGCAGACAGCCAGTGTTGAATTCCCCAGCCTGAATTGTATAAGCTAGCCCCATTTATAACCTGTGTACATTCTAACTGACCTGTCCCTTTAGAGAACCCTGAGCAGCTTCACCCCAGGGCAGGCTGTGAAGGAGAGATCCCAGGCTCCACCTAAAGTCATGATGGAGTAACTCACCTGGCTGTTTAACTTGTCCTGAATTCAGAAATTCACTGGACACCACAGATGTGACCACATCTGACTGGGCTTACATCTTATAGCTTTGGTTGTGAGCATAGCCTTTAAGAGCTGAGCCATCTCTCCAGCCCAACCAGACTTATCTCAATGGAATAGGTTTCTTGGTTCTTCCTTCCCAGAGGAAGAACGCCTGAGGCTCAGAAAGGTTGAATCACTGTGTGAAACGACCCAGTGTTTTGAATCTACTGGTACTAAGTCCTGGGGTTCCCATCTGCCCATCAGACAATCATTATCTCTGTAGGTAGTTCAGAGATGCCTTTCTTCCTTACTTTCTCCCAGCCTTCTCCGCCTTTCCTCTCTTTGTCTTCTATCCCAGTGTGCCTTGCTACCACATACAAATACACATGAAAATAGAGAAGGGTTTTTTTTTTTTTTTATCATAAAAGCATTGGCTTTTATGCCAATGTACTGCCACGAAATTGGAGTTCCCAGCTAAGAAAGTGGCCATTCGAAGGAGGGACAGAGTTGAGACAGGGAGCGTCTTTCAAGGAACAGCAAATAGGACAAAGCCTGAAGACATGTTCTGAGTTTGCAAAAGGTGTTCTGACTCGGCAAGAACTAAAATGTTGCTTCCAGCCAAAGGTGCCTTGATCGCATCCAACTTCATAATAATCATGTTTACCCCGATAACCTGCTGATAGAGACTTATAGCTAATCTGGGATAAGATCAAATGATGCTGGCTAACTCAAGTCCATGTCCACAAGCAAATCGTTCGTCACTTCCTAGGACCCAGCATCACCTAGGATGCTCACTTGTCAGGTACAGTATACGTGACATTGGCTTCTGTCCTTCACCTCGCTCCCAGTGGGATTGAAGCCCTAGTGTTCCATTTTGTAACACTTCAAATCAGAAGACTGGCAACCCTAGCTGGAGGAGCAGCCAATGGAAATAGAGGTCACAGCTGTCAATCAGGGTGTAATTTGCATGCACGTGGCAGTTTCCGCCCCAGCATTTTCCTCCAAAGGAATCAACACAAATACAAAAATGTCAGACGCTTTAGTCCAGCCAAGGCTGAAGAACAAAAGCACAAAAATGGAAGTTGCCCTGACCCTAATTTAATCCAGGAGAACAAACAGGGAATCACTCAGCAGTCCTCAAATCCACAATCGCAAGATTATGCCCACGGGGCAAATAGTTTTATGGACCGTCTCCCGCACCTCATCCCTCCGGCTACAGAAACTAGAGTAAAATGGCCCTTGATGGCTTGGTGAGTGACATTCTTGTGGGCTCTGTTGATCTTGTGCTGTTTTTCAGTGCAAAGTCAAATACACAATGGAAACTTTTTTATTTATAAAATGCCATAATGCAGCTATGTGAGGCTCACACTTGTTCGCTATTTCATGTCACTCAAGATTCTGTTCAAATGCTACTTCCTCAGAAAGGCCCTTCCTTAACCTCCATTTAAAACGGTACCTCCATCATCCGACACTCATGCCCTCGACACCTTTTAGAAAGCTAAACTTTCTGGCATTGGCTTCTGTATCTGCTTATTTTTTTAATGTCTGATTCCTCCTCCCTGTTGTAGTGAAGCTGAATGAGGATGAAGACATCAGTATTCCCAGAGCTCCAGTTACAGCAATCAGAACTGTGCCTGGCACAAAGGAAAGGTTCCATAAATATTCATCAAATGGATGTATAAGTGGATGGGCCCCAAAATCAAAGACCCTAAGGAAAATGAGCCATCTTTGAGTTTACTATCTTAACTTTTTCTCTTTGGAGAGCTACTCTGAACATCTGTTTATTATTATGCTTTTTTTTTAATTTAAGCGTGTATCTGCATATTCATGCAGGTGCCCATGGATGCCAGAAGAGGGTGTGTGATCAATCCCTTGGAACTGGAGTCATCGAAGTTGTAAGCCATCCAACATGGGTGCCCTGAACCAAATCCTAGTCCTTTAGAAGAGCAGCAAGTGAGCCATCTAACCACTGAGCCATCTCTCCAGCCCCTACTCTGAAAATTCTTGAAGACAGTTTGCAACCCCAAGTGTTATGGATGACGTCTATGGCAGAGTGTAGGACTTAGTTGTTCAGTACCAGCTGTTCAGCCTTTCTAGGGCGTGCAATATCCTTGGGGAGATATATGATGGAACACATGGAAATCAGATGACCCAAATCCAAATCTCAGATCTGGCACTTCCTACAGGAACAGCCATGGAACATTCAGTTAACAGCTCCATGTTTTAGTTTCCTGACCTATAAAACAGGGATGGTATGGATTGTGCCTGCTTTACAGGGTTTCATTGGAGAAAAAGTAAGCAAATGTATATGAGTCACATCTTCTGATATGGAGGGAACATAGAGCTCATCAGTATTTCCCTTTTAAAATTTTTTATTTTTATTATTTCTAAGTGTGTGTGTGTGTGTGTGTGTGTGTGTGTGTGTGTGTCAGAGAGACGGGGGGAGGTACCCTCGGAGCCTAGAAGATATTAGATCCCTTGAAATCTAAAGTCACAGGCAATTGCCAGCTATCCCATACTGCCTCTAAGAAACAAAACTCAGATCCTCTGCAAGAGAACTCTTAACCTCAGAGCCATCTCTCCAGCCCTGTGCTATTAATTCTTAAACAATATTGTTTTTGAAATAATTAGTGGAAATGATTTGTTACTCAGGAGCCAGGGCTGAGTAAGATGACAGACAGTGCCGGAGGAACTCAGACACAAGCACTAGCCATGCACCTGGATGGGCAGGAAGGAGTAGTCCCTTGCCTTCTCTACCCCTGTCTTCGTGACCACACTGGTCCCAGCTTCACAGGAAATGAACATGTAAGAAGTAAACCAACCCTCATCAAAGAAACATCTCCTTGCAACAGAGACCATTACAGAAAACCACAACCAACCGAAACGCAGAGAACAAGTGACCATATGATGTCCAGCCCCAATCAACACACTGACAACACAACCCCTGTGCCTAAGGCTCAGAGATCATAGCAGAGCAGAAAAAAAATTGTAAGAACCAAGAGAACAGGGAGTTTGCTGTGATAGTGTGTGAACTAGAAATCTCAGAGAAACTTCACCAATGAAGATCCCACCCACAGGCATGCTCATGTGAAAGGGGAAACGTCACAGGGCCCTAGAACTAAAAGCGACTAAGGAATTATGAGACCTAGTCTTGCCCAGGGAAGAGTGCTCAAATTGTTTATCTACTTCCAAGTGGTCATCCATAAAATCATATACATGCTAGTAACATTACATGGACTAAGGAGACTGTATTTATATCTTTAGGAGTTCACATGCATGTGTGTGTGAGTGTGTGTGAGTGTGTAACAGCTATTAAAGAGATCTAGGCTGTGAGTTTGAGAGGGAGCAAGGTGGGGTTGAAGAAAAGGAAAGGAAAAGTGGAAATGATGTAATTACATTCCAATTTCAAAAAATACATTAAAAATAGGAGTGAAATTAGCAAACAAATTCTAAATGCATTTTGTCTTGTGATTTAATGTTTACAGTACAAGTATAAATCAAGTTAAATGTGGGGCGAGAGAAGAGCCCAGGTTGAAATGTCTAAACAGGTAGAATACCTACTATACAAGCATAAGGACCCGAGTTCAAATGCCAGGACCTGCATAAAAGGCAGAGCCTGCATAAAAGTGCACATAATATATCACACACACACCAAACATAAGTAAATAATGTTATGGTGTCTCAAGAGAAAAGCAGGGCAATCAACATAACAGCAAAATCATTATCTTTCTTTTAGCAAAAACTATTCCCAGAAGTCTCTGGACAAAACCATCGCCCGAGAACCAGCAGTCCTTAGGACCAGCTTTCAGGCATCCTCAGGAATCCCTGGGTGTATAAGTGAGTCCAAACAAATGTATCCAAAGAGAAGTTTTTACTATATAGCATAATGAAGAAACTCCGTGTGCGGTGGTGGCGCACACCTTTGATCTCAGCACTTGGGAGGCAGAGGCAGGAGGATCTCTTTAAATTCCAGGCCAATCTGATCCACATAGAACATTATAGTCCAGCCAACGCTCCACAGTTAGACTCTGCCTCAGGGAAGGGGGGAGGAGGAGGGAGGGACGGGGAGAGATGAAGGAGGAGGAGGGGAGGAAGAGGAGGAAGGGAGAGAGGGAGAGGCCGGTAAAGGAAATGTAAAAACAATTAACAATGTAGGAACAAAGTGCTTTGGTGAATGGCCCTCCTGTGATATTTTATTTCAAACTCCAGAAACAGTGAGAACATCTGAGGAAGGATCTCCAGGAAAGTGCCTCCCCATCCCCTAAAATGTTAGTGTGCAATTTACTCAAGCAGATATTTAAGGAAAATGGCCATCATGGTTCATCTCTACCCATCATGGTAGCCCCTGTCATGCTCTGTGATTCTGACTGATCTTTTCTGGTTAAGCTATTAAATTATTAATATATATATGTATATATATAAAATGTTGTTATACACAGTTCACTAAGAGAACTCCACAAGTTTGCTTAATCTCAAGATATAGCACTTAACCTAAGTTAGCCATGATATCTAAAACAGGTAAGATATAGATCTTGAAACAAATTCAAATTGAGGAAATAAAGTTGAAATGTATAATCTAATCTAATCACACTCTGAGTTCCCAACATTCAGATCTGGTACCGATGTGGCTAAACCGTGCAAGTCAAAGGCTATCTGCAGGGCAGTGGTCTGTTCAGACAACCTGGGCCCAGTCAAGTAATAAGTCTAGAACCCCGAAGCTCCAGTGGGCAGTTTCTGCCTGCAAGGGACAGAAGGCGTTCGGCTATGACTCCTGGGTCCTTGGCTCCTGTTTCAGTCACAACCTCTCACAGCTGCCCCCTCAGGAGATGTGTGCTCTGTCAGGTAGACAATGCCCCCAAGCTCCCAGCATTCTACCCCCAGTCATCTGACCACAGCCAGGCATGGCACGTCCTACAGATAGATAGCCACGCCTCACACAATATAAGGGGCAGTTCGCCCCCTACCTCTCTCTTGCCTTCTTTCTCTCTCTCTTGCTCGTTGTTCTCTCTTGCTTCTTGCTCTCTTACTTCCGTTCTTCCTCTGTTGCTCTTTGTTCTCTCTCTTGCCCTCTCTTCCTCTCTTGCTCTCTTGCTTTCTTCCTCTCCTTTCTCTCTTTCCTTCTCTTCTCCTCTCCTTCCTCTCCTTACTTTCTCTCTACATGGCCAGCCTATTTTCTCTTTCCAATAAAAAAATATCTCATGATTATGCATTGCCTCCTTTTAACTAACTAAGTCTGCATGCAGCCCTAGGCCTCAGCAGCAGAGAGACAGACACAGGCCTCAGCAGAGAGACACAGGCCTCAGCAGAGAGACACAGGCCTCAGCAGAGAGACACAGGCCTCAGCAGAGAGACACAGGCCTCAGCAGAGAGCCCCAGGCCTCAGCAGAGAGACACAGGCCTCAGCAGAGAGACACAGGCCTCACCAGAGAGACACAGGCCTCACCAGAGAGACTAAGGCACCAGCAGCAGAGCCCCAGGCCTCAGCAGAGAGACACAGGCCTCAGCAGAGAGACACAGGCCTCAGCAGAGAGACACAGGCCTC
>NW_022196911.1:109063413-109081680 GCF_008632895.1 Mastomys coucha
AGAGAGCCCCAGGCCTCAGCAGAGAGACACAGGCCTCAGCAGAGAGACACAGGCCTCAGCAGAGAGACTAAGGCAGCAGCAGCAGAGAGACACAGGCCTCAGCAGAGAGACACAGGCCTCAGCAGAGAGACACAGGCCTCAGCAGAGAGACACAGGCCTCAGCAGAGAGACACAGGCCTCAGCAGAGAGACACAGGCCTCAGCAGAGAGACACAGGCCTCAGCAGAGAGACACAGACACACAGCTACCCACTGCATGCTGCTTTTACCTTCAGCCCAAAGGTCCTGATAAGTCTCCCCCAAAAATGTTCCTCCAAGATTACTATCACAATGTCCCCTCTCCAGGGGCAGGGAGATGGCTCAATCAGTAAAATGCTTCCCATGCAACTATGGGGATCTCAGGTCAGTTCCCAGAATGCCCATTTTAAAAAGCCAAGCACAATGGCATACACCTGTAATCCAGGCACTGAGGAGGTGGGGACCAGAGGATGCCTGGGGCTCACTGGCCAGACAGCTGAGTCAAACTAACTCTAGGTCCCAGAAAGAGACTTCATCTCAACAAAAAAGGTAGACATCTCCTAAGGTGGGACTGACCCCCAGCCTCTACATGCATACACACACAGGTAACTTCACACACAGGAACATACATACACATACACACACTTCACACACAGAACATTCACACAGACATGCAAACATATAACCTTCACACACAGGAACATGCACATAACCCCCCCACACACACACACACACCTTCACACACAGACACCTGTGCACGCACATACAAATGTCTACCTGTCCATCCTCCTCTGGTTGCAGATGTTCTGGCTGAGTAGCTAGGAGTGGAATTTGATTCCCATGGAAAGCGTTTAGGGCGTGATTTAGTCAGTGAACTCCGGTGTTTGTTCTGTCTCCTCACAGAGGACTTCCAAGCAAAGCTGTGAAGTTTCTCAAGCTCCACACGAGCCAGTAATATCCACCCTACAAATAAGAGTCCGCGCCTCCTGAAGACATCATACTTAGAAAGCAGCCAAGGAGGAGTTCCCCGCTCTGCTTCCTGACACAGCAAACACCTAGGATCTTCTTAGCCCAAGGCTTCTCGCCCTTTCTAAATCTGTGACCCTTTAATACAGTTTCTCACAGTGTTGTGACCCCCTAACTACACAGGGACTTATTTTTCCTTGTTCCTTCATAGCTATAATTTTGCTACTGTTATGAATCATAATGCAAGTATCTGATATGCAGGATATCTGACATGCTACCCTGTGAAAAGGTCGTTTGATGTCCCCCAAAGGGGTGGCGACCCCCAGGTTTTGAAAACCCACTGACTTATCCAAATGCTAGGACTTCACAGCACGGCTCCACCAAATCTGCACTTAGCAAACTGTGTGAAGGGAATAACTGGGACAGAAGACTGACAAGAACACCTGATATTAAACTCAGGACTACTCACTCCACGGCCTTCCTGAATAAACTAAACAGAGCCATGCTGGAGTCTTTAACTCAAGAGCAGAATTAAGGATAGAGGATGAGAGACAGCACACATTTCAGTCCAGAGAACTCCAGTTTGGTTGTTGCTATTTCGAGACATGGTCTCATATAGTCCAGGCTGGCTTTTAACTTTCTATGTAGCTAAGGATGACCTTGAACTACTAACCCTCTTGAATTTACCTTTCGAGTGCTGGGATTCGAGGCATGCACCACCATCACTTCTTTATGCACTGCTGGGAATTGAACCCAGGGCTCTGTGCATGCTAGACCGTGCTGGGGTGTAAGCTCATGGGTCCCATGTCCACTCCACCACAGGGCACGACTGCTTGGAGAGGCAGGACACTAGAGTTGACTGCGCTTACCCTATGCTGTTGTGCTCTGTGCATGCTAGACAAGCTCTTGAATACTCAAATTTACCTGCATCTCTGACCTTAGAGTGTCTCATTTAAGTGAATGCTTGGTGCCCAAGAAGATCAGAAAGGGGTGTAACATTCTCTGCAACTCAAGTTATAAGCAGTTATAAGCTGCCATGTGGACACTGGGAATTGAACTTGGGTCCTCTGGAAGAGCAGTGACTCCTCCTAACCACTTGGTCATCTTTCCAGTCCCTTCATTTGTTTTTTGACATGGGATTCACCATGCTACCCAGACTGGTTTTGAATTTCTGAGATAAAGTGATCCTCCTGCCTCAGCTTCCCCAAAAGCTGGGGCCGTAGGTGTTGCTACCATATGTAGCTACTCACTGTATAATTGTTTTAATTATTCTACTTCGTGTGTGTATGTGTGTGTGTGTGTGTGTGTGTGTGTGTGTGTGCACGTGTGCCACAGGGCATGTGTGGAGATCAAAGGACAACTTTTGGAAGTCAGGACTGTCCTTCCACCATGGCAGCTCCTGGGATTAAACTCGGGCCCTGGAGCTTGCTGGCAAGCATCTTTACCCAGAGTCAGGTCACCAGTACCCCTTTGCGCAGTGTTAGGACTGGAAACTGAGGCATTTAAAGGCATGCTTCCCAAGCTCAGACAAGGGAACTATTCAGCTTTCTTCAGCTAACCCAGCCCCTTCCTCAATGCCCAAACACCCCGAGCAGTGGGCCCCCCCAACCTCAATATCCTCCCCGTTTCCCAGAGGCGCCACCGTGCTAACTCACAGTTTAGTTTTCGATCCCCTGACAATGGCCATCTGTAAGAGGCCCTGGGCGCCTGGAATTTGAAATTGTTTTTCTTCCCTCTCTTCCTGAAGACCAGATTGTTCCTAGGCCCTGGGATGCTCAGCCAGCACAGGCCTGACTCGCTGGCACCTACAGCCGCCTTGAGGACCTGGGTTTGTTTTTGCAGGGCTGCTCATGAGCGATGGAGTGCTGGCACTAACCTCCTCAGGAGAGGAGCATGGCAGCGAGGCATGTGTTTTCAGGGAAGTAAACTACAAGAACAAATAGAAGATACGCATATCCTGACAGCTGAGCCCCAGCCTCCCCAGCTCTGACTGCTGAGCCATCCTGACTGGCCTTTGGAGTTGCACACTGCAGTCAGCTGCAGGCCTTGAAGCACGGTGGACAAGCAGGAACAGAGAGCTGGGTTCTCCACAGCTTCCAGGTACATTTTACACCCTCTACCTCTGTGGTACAGGCTCCCTCTATGTCTGAAACCTTCCAGGGAAAGCCAGGCTAGGCTCTTAAGATGATGGTGTGGGAGGGGCAGAGGAAATGGCTAAGTCAGTAAAGGGGACTCCAGACAAGCCTGGTGACCTGGGTTCCTTGCAAACATGGTAGAAGGAGGAAACTGACAGAAAGCTGTCCTCTGGCCTCTACCGGAAACACAATATATACACATATATATGTAGTATGTGTGAGTATGTGTGTGTGTGTGTGTGAGTATGTGTGTGTGTATGACCAAATTCATAGTTTCAATATGCACACTCCAGGTGGAGAACCTGGGTTCCAGCCTGTGCTGTCAGCAACCTGTGGGTTCTTCTAAAACAAACAAACAAAAATAGTCCATAGTGCCATGGACTATATATACTCTTCTCTCTACCTGGGTTATCCTACACATACATACACATACATACATACACACATACACACACACACACCACATACACACACACCCATGCACACACACACCACATACACACACACATACACACACACACACCACATACACACACACATACACACACACCACATACACACACCCATGCACACACACCACATATACACACACATACACACATAGCACATACACACACACATCACATATACACACACACCACATACACACACACAACATAAACACACACATACACACATACACACACATATCACATATACACACACACCACATACATACACATACATACACACACACTACATGCACACACATACACACACCACATATACACACATACACACACACCACATACATTTACACAAGGGTTGTCCTGACATACACACACACACACACACACACACACACACACACATACACACTCAGCTCTTCACATGGGTTCTGCAGGTCTGTGGGGAAGTCAGGTCCTCCCCATTACACAGCAAGCACTTACTGAGAAGTCTCCCCAGTCCAATTTCTAGTCATTTGCTCTGTCAGTTCTGGGGGGATGGGGTGGAGTTACTGCCTGCCTTATCAGCACGGTGCCTAAAATTGGAGAGGGACTCAATCAGTGTCTGTCCCTTTAATGAATTCATGGCCTTGCTTTGTCCAGGCTTAATTAGTTCAGGGAAGAGATCAAAAAAGCAACCACCAAAACCCTCAATCACAGGCCCTACTGGTAATTATATCTCCAGCTGAGCTTAGGTGGACAATGGATGACTGGACCCTGGTAGGGAGATTAGGGCCCCAAAGGCCAATGAAACAAAGAGTTTGCCGCCAGAAGGGACCTCAGGAAACTCAGGTGGTTGAATGTGCATCATTTGGGGTCAGCGCAAGACAGAACATCAGTGATGGAACATGCACCTATATTCCCTTGGGAGCCCTCCTCTCTCTTCTAAGTTGTGTTTGTAAACATATCTAAACTGTGTAAGAATTAAACAGCAGACTGAACAAAAAGAAAAAGCCTTAAAACTGACAGTGAATACTCAGGAGTTCACAACTAAATCCTACGAACAATGTGACGATACCCTGGCTAGCTCACCAACTGGCTCAGGAATCAAAATATGTACCTTCATTGAATGATCCCAGGAACCTATAAAGTCATAAGATAATATACACTGACTTTCAGAAGGGATTTGGGGGTCACAGAGAGGCAGTATTAGAGGCAAAGGGAAAAGAAGAATTCTTGCTAAGGTCTTTGAAGAGAAGGCTTGGAAAGGGATTGGCACCCAAATGTGTTAAGTCTTAGAACGAGAGCTGAGGATGTTGCTCCATTGGCAGAATGCTCACTGATCATATATGAAGCCCCAGGTTCAACCCCCAACACTGGGTGTAGTGATCCACCCCTCTAGTCCTAGCACTCGGGAAGTAGAAATAAGAGTATAAGAATCAGAAGTTGGCCAGGTGGTGGTGGCACACGCCTTTAATCCCAGCACTTGGGAGGCAGAGGCAGGCATATTTCTGAGTTTGAGGCCAGCCTGGTCTCCAGAGTGAGTTCCAGGGTAGCCAGAGCTACACAGAGAAACCCTGTCTTAAAAAAAAAAAAAAAAGAATCAGAAGTTGTCTGGGCTTAGTGGTGCATGCCTTTAATCCCAGCACTTGAGAGGGAGAGGCAGGTGGATCTCCATGAGTACAAGGTGAGTATGATCTATATAGTGAGTTCCAAGACAGCCAGAGTTGCATAGTGAGACCTTGTCTCAAAACTACCTGAATAAATAATTAAAATAACAAATATTAATTTTTTTTAGAAGGAATCACAAGTTCAAGATCACCCTCAGCTACATAGTAAGTTCAAGACCAACCTAGGCTACATTCGACACTGTTAATTAATAAATAAATAAAAATATAAATAAATAATAAATAAATAAAGGTTTAGAACATAAAGATAGACTTGTTTTGGTTCCTGCATTAGAGCAGAGTCATGGAAAGGCCTGGACTCCTGCTCACTCCACTGCAAAATTCAGGTCATTTGAGAAAGAGGTGGGGCCAAATCTCAGCCAGGAACCCAGGATGAGAGAACAGGATGTGGTAGGGGCTTCAGCAACAGGACTAGACTGGGAGTGCAGAGACGTGACAAGAAAGGATTGGAGGTGGACTGAGGGGGGCCAGTGGCTGCAGCCTTCATAGGACATCCTTATTTTGGGCCTGTTGACTTTGCCAAGCAACACCTGAGTCATCTCCCTCGAGACTAGTGACCAACCCAAACAGAAGAGCTCAAACACTGCTCCTGGTCTCCTGGGCATTGTGGGTTCCCACTAAATATGGACATCCTCTTAACCAGATTTAATTCTGATACTCAACCTTGAAGTGGGAGATGGGCTTTCTGTGAGTACTCCTACATTGTACATTCTCTTTGGGAGGAAAGTTCAGAGCAGGAAAAGAAATCGATAGCTCTTTTTGGAGATAGCAAGCATTGCCACTGAAGCACTTTTGTTGACATGGAAACAAGAAACAGTTGGGCTGGAAGAAGGTTTCATCGAGTGGAAAGGTAGCGAGGTCTTGCCATTTTCCGTCTCCTTTTGCTGGGGACAGCTTATACCACGGGTGTGGTCCCTTTCTCCCCAGAGAGATCTAGATCCTAGCTTTGCTTCAGAGCCACATAATCTTGAACGTGACTTTGATTTCATTTGAGCCACATACCCTCCACCCCTGCTAACGCAGGGCAACGCTCAGCTCAGTGCATGTAAAGATAGATGCTCCATCTCCATAACCATCAATCTCCATTGCTTCCTGAAGAAAAGGGACCCGTGGGGGCGGGAGAGATGGTTGGGCTAATAATAAAATGCTTGCCTTGGGAGCATGAGGACCTGAGTTGCCTCTCTAGGATTCAGGAAAAGCAGCCTGGCGTGGTGTGAGTGCTTGTAACCCCAATGCTGGAGAGGAAAAGTCAGAAGGGACCCTTTGCTTCACTGGCCAGCCACCTTAGCCTAACTGATACATCTCATGCCAGTGGAAGGCCTTTGAAAAGAAGAAGGTTCAAGTGCATGGCACCTGAGTAAAGACACCCTCACATCGCTATCCTGTGGCTTCTGTCAGTATGCAGGTGCACTGAAGTGTACACCCTTGCCTACACACACACACACACACACACACACACACACACACACACACAAGTGGCCCACAGAAGTAGACTCTGCATAGAAAAAGAAGAGACAACCCCAGTTGATCTGATGGCAAAAGCATTTTTTTTAACGTTTATTTTATGTTTGGCCTTTCACCTGTATCTATGAATGTGCACCCCGTGAGTACCCAGTGCCCATGGAGGCAGACAAGGGCATCAGAGGCCCTGGAACTGGAGTTACAAATGGTTGTGAACCTCATCATGGGTGCCGGGAATGGAACCGGAGTCCCCCGGAAGAACTGCCGATGGTCTTAAGCACGGAGCCATTTCTCCAGACCATGGTTAGGGCAGCAGGAGGAAGAGAGAGCTAGGACAAGAAGCTGCAGCCAGGATCACGATGCACAGATCCAAAGTCGCCTGCCACTGGGACACGGAGGCTTGGAGCACCAGTTTCCTCTCTGAAGCCCAGCAGCTTCAAGAAAAAGGAAGAAAGTTTCAGTCTTGCTCTCAGAGCATTTCCCACAGCTCCGTGGCTTAAGGCTTTAAGCAAAGCATAACGTCCAGGACAAAAGAGGCCTCTCCCTTTGTTGTCTCTCCGATGGAGCAGGAGCCAAGATGGCAAAGAAACACCTCAGAGTCTTGTGGACTCTGCGACCCTCCGGATGGCAGCTTTATCCCAGGGAGCCTCCCTTGTCCCCCAGGTTCAGCAATATTTGAGGCGAGTTAGCTTTAAAAGTGTGCCAAAGCTCTCTTATTTTTGTTACCATGTCATGGCAAGGAGGTAAGAAAAACACACTGATACTATCTGTGGCTTTGGCCACACTTGCTCTCCAGCAGGTCCTCATTCCGAAGTATCTTTCCCTTCCCTTCCAGGATGAGTAGAGAGGAGAGTTAAGGAGGGATCCAATGTGGAAGGCCCTCATACCAAAGGATGTCTCTGTGACATCCTAGCCACTTACCAGTGCATCCTGAGGCAATGCGCGCAGCTGACACATTCCCTGCCACAGAAACTCCTCTAGGCTAAGAGAGGACTTGGGGCTCCACTGTGCCAGGCTTATGATCCTGGGAACCTCCCACTGACAATGTTGGAAAAACACAAGGCCACTGGTGCTACTTGGCTCCACTGAGCTGATAAATGCGACTCCTTTCCAAACGATTTGTTCCTATGGAAGCTAAATGTATTCTGATCCTAGGGTTGCCGAACAACTACCACAGACTGAGTACATTAAGAAGGCATGAGAAGCATTCCGTTGTCCATCGGGAGTCTAGAGGTCAAAAATAAAGGTGCTGGCTCCCTCTCAAGGCACTGGAGAAGGGTTTCTGCCATGTCTCTCTCTGAGCTGCCGGTCATCTCAGGGACCTTTTAGTGTGTGGGAACCTCCAGACCAATCCACCTTCTCAGATATAGCTCAAATGATAGGGCTTCTTGTTATCTCCGCTCCTTAAGAGTCTCTAAATTCCCTTTGTACAGATCCGTCCTTGTCCAGTATCACCGCATGCTAACCACTGAGACTCTGTTGTGTTGTGTTGTTTTGTTTTGTTTTTTAAGTTATGTCATATATGCTTTTTCACTTCCATAGAAGGGCAAGTATTGCATGTCTACGGTTCACACGCACACGTACAGGTCAAACCACTCAAACATCCAAATAAAGAAAATAAAAGCTTGAAAAGGAGGACCAAGAAAGGTGACTGTTGTTAAGAGAATGTACTCTTGTAGAAGATCCAAGTTCAATTCCCAGCACCAGGTGACTCACAACTGCCTAATAATTCTAATTCAAAGAGATCTAGCACCCTTTTCGGGTTCTCATGGTCATCTTCAGTCACATGGTGTATGTATATATGTATGTATGTATGTATCATGCATGCATGTAGGCTCAGACATACACATAAAATATGCATACACACATACTAGACATATACATTCACATGCACAAAATTGATTATCAAGAATTCAAGACTTGGCCGGGCAATGGTGGCACACGCCTTTAGTCCCAGCACTTGGGAGGCAGAGGCAGGCAGATTTCTGAGTACGAGGCCAGCCTGGTCTACAGAGTGAGTTCCAGGACAGCCAGGGCTACACAGAGAAACCCTGTCTCAAAAAAAAAAAAAAAAAAAAGAATTCAAGACTTGAAAGTAACACTCTCCCCAAGTGAGAGACTGAGACTAACAATTCTTTTCCAGAAAGCACTGCCTTGAAATATTCAGAAATACAAGCCACTCCCAGCCAGGCACTAGCCTGTAACCTCTCTTTCCCCAGCCCGTGGCCTTCCTGCTCCCCCGAATCTGACAAGTACCCAATGCATTCCCAGTATGTAACTTGTCCCCAGCTAGACTCTACACCAAAGCTGGTTATGTAACGAATGAATGTTATTGTGTTGCATTAAGTCATAGCAAAGTTTTTGTTCTGTTTACTAAAGGAAATCTACCTAGCTAAAGATGTCAGAGAAGTCAGAGAACAGAAATCAGAAATCTAGAAAACCCATGTATAAGCAGGACAAGCCTGAAGCAGGAGAATTGCTGTGAGCTCTGGGCCAAGACTGTCTCAAAACCAGAAAATGAAAACTTGTTGTTGTTGTTGTTGTTGTTGTTTTGAGATAGAGTATCTCTGTGGAGCCTTGGTTGTCCAAGAACTCATTCTGTAGACCAAACTGTTATCAAACTCACAGAGATCTGCCTGCCTCTGTTCACTGAGTGCTGAGATTAAAGGCATGTGCCACTGCCGCCTGATTCAATGAAAACAACTTTTAAATGAAAATTGGCATAGAAAAGATGTGCTATGTCAAGTTTCTCCCTGCTATATTTAAATCTTCTCAGAGAAGCAAACTTTTAAGCTGAAATGCCTTCTGCAATGGCTGCTTCAAACGCATAAAAATTGGGGGTATAGGCAGGTGTGATGGCTGCTATCTGTAATCCTGGCACTTGAGATGCTGAGGCAGGAGAATTGCCATGCATCTGAAGCCAGCCTAAACTGCAAGCTGAGACCCTGTCTCATCAAGCCAGACAAAGAGGGTAGGGATGGGGATGGAAGAGGAGAGGGAAGGCTCCCAACACATTCCGACTTTAGTCTTATCAGAAGCTGGTTAGCCAAAGACAGATGCCGAACAAGAGGCTGGTCACGTTTCTCAATCTTATTTGCAAACAAGCCTTCATTTCCTGCTTATCAAGCACAGTGAGGGGACTTTGTCCATTCAAATCATTGTCTTAAGCCAGTGATGGAAACCATTGAACAGGCTTTGTCCCGGCCAGAGCCTGGATGCTCAATGTCATCGAACTCAAAGAGTGTGTAATTCGTAGTGAAAGGTGTGATTGCAGCCCAGACGGCCAGGTAATCAGCTCCTGATTTTCTCTCCAACATTCTAGACCAATTGGAAATTGTAGCCCAAGAGGGGGCTGGAGGGGATTATCCTGGAAATGTAGTATCCCTTTTCAAATATAAACACAGGACTATTATCCTAACTAGTTACCTACTCCTTACTGAGAACTGAGACCCAAGCAGTGAGCACAGGGGGCTCTGCCTAGGCAGCTGTCTTAAAGTCCTGGCTCCCCAGGGCTCTTCCATCAGCTCACCCTTCCAAGACTGTCGCAACCTTATGATGTTTCCAAAGCCTGAGCCTCCTCATCTCAAGCTTGTTTTGCAAACTTTTGGCTGCTTCATGGGAACCTGCCTCAACCTGAGGCCTGAGCTTCCTCTTGGCTGGCATTGCAAAGGCTTCCTGAAAGGGATTGGTCTTTTTCCCACTGCAAGCTGATAGTTTGGAAGTTCCAGATCAGAATGCATCTTTCACAACTGAAAGACAGATGCTAGCTTATCCATTCTCAGAAGCTAACCTCAACATAAAACTTGGTTGGGTATTTAAAGGAGTACTTAATAATAATAATAATAATAATAATAATAATAATAATAATAATAATAATAGCTGGGTGGTGGTGGTACACGCCTTTCATCCCAGCACTTGGGAGGCAGAGGCAGGTGGATTTCTGAGTTCGAGGCCAGCCTAGTCTACAGAGTGAGTTCCAGGACAGCCAAGACTATACAGAGAAACCCTGTCTCAAATAATAATAATGATAATAATAATAATAATAATAATAATAATAATTTTTGAATGAGTGTTGAAATACCAACAAGACTTCGAGGAAAATAGAGAAGAGGAGGAGGAGGAGGAGGAAGAAGAAGAAGAAGAAGAAGAAGAAGGAGGAGGAGGAGGAGGAGGAGGAGGAGGAGGAGGAGGAAGAGGAAGAGGAGGAGGAAGAGGAAGAGGAAGAGGAGGAAGAAGAGAAGGAGGAGGAGGAAGAGGAGGGAGAAGAGGAGGAGGAAGAGAAGGAGGAACATGGGATACCAAAATCCCCATTCTGTCCATGGGTGGCCCTTTGCTGTGGACAGAGTACCTCCAGACAAAGAAGGCCCATGAGAAAACCTGTTGCTTAGGTATTAAAGGATGCATTATCCATTTCTTTATGGTGCTTTGCGTTAGCCAAACTCACAATGGATAACATAGTTAGACAGCAAAATAAACAGCAGAGGCCATAAAGCACTGAGCCTTTCAAGCTTCGATGCAGACCCGCAGCCAGCTACCTGCCCCCCGTGCTCAAAGGGAGAGCCCAACATATAAACAAAGTTTGCATGCAAGACTCCATGTATTATCAACATATCACATCCAGGCTCCTGCCAGTCTTGCGGTAGACACATAACTCTACGCTATGTAATGTGTAGAGCAGCAAGGTCTGGAGAAAAGAGAAAAGAGTATTTTGTTCCTTCAAACATACCCTCTACTCAGGGTTTGAGTTCTCTGAATTAGGTTGAGGAGTACCCTGCCCCCAAGTGTGTCAGGCCACTGCATCAGTTTCTTTCTTCTACAAAATGCTGAGCCTAGAGTTTAGGTTCTTGGCCAAGACCCCTCCTTGTGGCTTCCAGATGGTATCTCTTCTCTCTTCTCACTTCTCTTCTCTTTTCCCCTACCCTACTCACCCTCCCTGCCTTCTCCAAACACACACACACACACACACACACACACACACACGCACACACACACACACACACACGCACACACACAGGGGTTTATTACATTTACTTATCCCGTGTGTGTGTGTGTGTGTGTGTGTGTGTGTGTGTGTATGTGTACCACAGCACATGTGAAGAACCAAGGACAACATGTGAGGAGGGAGTCATGTTTCTCCTGCCACCACCTAAGTCTCAGGATTAAACTGAGAAGGTCAGGCTTGGCAGTAAGCATCTTTACCCTGTGCGAGTGATCTCAACCTGTATAGTACAACCAGCTACCTGCCCCGCCCCGTCACGTATAGATATCCTGCATACCAGCTATTTACATTATGATTCATAACAGCAGCAAATTACGGTCATGAAGTAGCAACAAATAGAATTTATGGTTGGGGGTTTCTCACCACTATATGAGAAACTGTATTTAAGGGTGGCAGCATTGGGAAGGTTAAGAACCACTCCTTTGGGCTGGAGGGATGGCTCGGCGGGTAAGAGCACTGACTGCTCTTCCAAAGGTCCTGAGTTCAATTCCCAGCAACCACATGGTGGCTCACATCCATAATAAGATCTGATGTCCTCTTCTGGTGAATCTGAAAACAGCTACCGTGTGTACTTACATATAAT
Source organism: Mastomys coucha (assembly GCF_008632895.1). Classification (NCBI taxonomy): domain Eukaryota; kingdom Metazoa; phylum Chordata; class Mammalia; order Rodentia; family Muridae; genus Mastomys; species Mastomys coucha. The sequence continues at coordinate 109,075,687 of NW_022196911.1, forward strand.
AAATAAATAAATCTTTTAAAAAAGAACCACGCCTTTACCTTATAGCACTTCTCATCAGTCTTCTCTATCTACCTATCATCTATCTATCCAGTCTATCTATCACCTATCTATCTATCTATCTATCTATCTATCTATCTATCTATCTATCTATCGTTCTACCTATCATCTATCTACTTGGCTGGGGAGTCAGCTGACATAGACCCCAGAGTAACTAGGCTCAGCCTCCAGAGTGTTGGGATCACAGGACTGTGCCACCATGCCTGGTGTCAGAAGACCCTCATCTCACTCCATGGTTCCATCCTTCTCTTTCATTGTATCATCTTTTTCTCTTTCTACAGTCCTTTCCTTTCTAATAATTTGTTATGAAGTTTTTAAGCATTCGGCAAACTTGGAAGAATTATGAAACAACCATCCCAAGATAAGCCTTAAGTTATTCCTCTCTCCTGTATGACTCTTGAATTCTGGTTCTTCCTTCCAAGCAGTGGTGGTATTTTTCTTTTTTTTTTTTAATGGTATATTTACTGATTGGGGAGGAGGCATGTCCAATGCACATGTGAAGTCCACGGATCACCTTCAGGACTAGGCGCTCTTTCCACAGCGTGGGTCCTAGGGATTGAACTCAGATCATCAGTCTTCGAGGCAGACACCTTTACCCACTTAACCATTTTGCCAGACCCAAGGGATGTCTTTCATGCTGTTTGTCCTGGAAAACGTATGGCATAAGCTATCAGGACCATATGGTTTGTCCAATTGCTACTCCCAGTGTTCTTTTCAGAGATGAGTAGGACCCAGGCTTCAGCCACACACATACCTGGTTTTCATTCTCAGGCACTCCACTCATCATCTGTGTGACCCAGGATGTGTCCCCTCAATGCTGCAGGTTCAAGGCACTGCCCTAGTACCAACGACAACATCTCTGAGCCAAGGATTATGTAGAGAGCCACATTTTGAGTACTTGGCAAAGATTATCTTCAAAGCATTGTTCTGTGGATTCAGACTTCTAAATGAGAACACTGGATGCAGTAGTTATGATAAGGACACAAAAAAACATTAAATTTCTGGGGTGGAGTATTTCTCTGTCATATAAACAGAAGTCAGACATAGGCACATGTTCAGGTATACCTTTTACTGGATGGATCATCTTTTTCTTTTTCAAGTGATAAAAATCAATCAGATCTAAACTATGTCCATATGTTCAACTGTAAACAGAGCTATTGGCAAGATGGAACTCTTTCCAGACCGGCCCATCCCTTGCCTGTTCAGCTCAAGGATATTTTCCATAGCTGGTGTCCTGAAAATTCTAAACCCTAGAGACTCTGGGGTTGGTGCCTGCCTGTGATTAGCTCTTCCTTGTGGCTAGGGTAAAGCATTGATTGGTTTCCTTCAAGGCAAATGGATGGCTGTCTTTCAACCTGGACAGACTTTGAATGCTTTTAAACCCTCCTTACATTCAAAAGTCTTCCAAAATCATTTAGGTCAGTTTCTCCAGTGGGGAACATTTTTAAGATTACCCAAGGGAAATCTCCCAGCCTATGTAAATACAATAATAAATAAATATGTAAATATAAACAGAATGAACGTTGACTTGAGGTAGGTAGGTATGTGTGCTCATGTATGTGTGTGTGTGTGTGTGTGTGTGTGTGTGTGTGTGTATGGGTGCCATGCATGTACATGTATGAGGAAGTCAGAGATCAATGCCAGGTGCCTTCTTCAATCACTCTCCAGCTTAGTTTTTGAGACAGAGTCTCTCACTGACCCTGAAGGTTATGACTTGGCTAGACTGGCCAGCCAGGAAGCCCCAGGGATAGTCCTGTCTCTAGCTCAACACCATTGGGATTACAGGTGCATACACTGCACCTGGTTGTTTATGAGAGTACCTAGGATAAAAACCAGATCCTCATACTCACAGGGCAGGCATTTCACTGATTAAGCTATCTTCCCTGTCCCTGGACACTAACTTTCAAGAAAGTTGCTTTGAGTAAGATGTCAAACTGAAACCCCAAAAGATACAACTCTTATTCTCTTAGGTCTCAGACTAAGCGGATCAAGAGAAGACCTAGGGATTCTGAATCTAGCCTGCCACTCTGCACAGGATCAGTAATCACTTCCATGCAGCAAATCTGGAGTCCTGGGAATGAAAAAAAAGAAAGAAAGAAAGAAAGAAAAAGAAAAGAAAAGAAAAAACACAAGTCAAACAGTGAAACAGGTGTTTCAGTGGAAACTGGAAAGCTCCTTACTGACTCTGTCTTTTTTATAGGCATAAAATTTCTGAGACATCAAGACAAGACATGGAGACACATCTGAAACACCCTACATCCATGTGGGCATGGAAAGGGAGAGCCTGAGTCTTTGGCATTGAAAGTTGAAGAAGACAAGTTGGAATTTGAGGCAGAGTTTGGGAAAGAAGTCCTCATTCGAAGAAGGGATGATGATCCACGATTGGCATGATCCAGTAGTAGGAAAATTCTCTCAAAAGAGAACTGTGAGGAAGCCCAGAGCTGAATGCATGCAAAGAGGATTATTGATAAAAAAAAAATCAAAGGATGAGAAAGATTGGGGAGAAGGAGGAGTAGCAAAGGGAATTGGCAAACACTTGTAGGAATTCTATGTAAGGGTTTGCTACAGGACAGTTGCTCCTGTTGAGATATCCACGTTTGTTCACATAACCCCTTCCTTGGGCTGTGGGAGTTGAGCAGCAGCAGCAGCAACAGGCATGTCATCACACTGGAAAACAACCAAGGACGGGGAAGAGAAAGTGCGTTCTGAGGTGGACTGGCATCCCAACCGTGTGGACTGCCCTGTTTTTCAACAAACCCACAGCCCAACGGGAAGCCAAGAGTTCTTCACACTGGGCCAGACTTTCCCACCCCAACTTGGGGGTCTGCCAGTTTTTGCTTGGCTCTCCTTCCAATGTCAAAGTGTCTTGTGAAATGACTGGACTTCCTGCCTCCTGTCACACCCCAGACTGAGACATGCCACCTCTCCCTGGGTATCCGCCCTGTGGCTCAATGAGAAAGAGCCACCACCGCCAGGAGCTCTTAAGGACACAAGCCCCTGTAGGAGACGGTGAGAGTACCACGGACTTCTCTTTCCCCCAGTTTTCTCCCATCAGGCTTTCCTTTCCTCTTCGCCATCCTGACCATGGCCACTGCTCCCCCATCCGATCCTAGTCCGCATTCCTCTCCGTGTCCCAGCCTCCCAGCTGCAGGGCCAGGAGGACGGTCAGAGTTACAGGCTCCAGAAATTCTCATCTTCATAGACCTGTCTACCCACCTCCCACCTGGCCTCCAGGGACACAGCCAACATTCCTCAGTCCCACAGAGAAAGGGCGTAACTTGGATTACTCAATGAAGCCTCCAGCATCTCGTGCCCCCAAAACAATAGCGTTGTATTTTTCTTGGACTTTATTTGGTTTCTCCTTTGATTAGCAGGCAGGACTCTCTCCCTCTCCTCCTCGATCCCTACTCCCCTTAATCCACCCGGCCTACCTCTTCGGCACTTCTGGAAGGTTCTCTCAGAGCTTCTGGAAGGTTCTAACCACCATCGACCTCAGTAAGGTAAAGTCTTGGACGGTGAACCTCGGTGACATCAGTGAGCTTGAGAAACGCCATCTCCTGGGCTTTCTCACACGTGGGAACTTCTCTCTGGAGTCCACATCCCGTCTCAGATCTGTTTGTTTTGGATGCTAATCCCAGGACGCTGGGTGAGGTGTAAGGCAGACTGACCTGTCCTGTTCTCTCAGTCAGTGATCTAAGTCAGGTGCTAAGTGTTGAAAATTCAAATCAATGTGTGGGCCCTGTCTGGGGAGCGCGGAGAGGATGGTGGGAACAGAGGAGACTGGGGAGAGGCAGGTAACACTTGGTTTGAGTTGAAACAAACAAAAACCTACCCAATTCCGTATAGTTTGAGACAGCACACGTCACAGAGAATATAGCATTAGCATGACCTGTCTTGACACAGGTGCTCTCTGAAAGTGCTATCAACCTTATTTTTATTAAAGGAGGATTCTTGGATAACCCACATCCTAGCTTGTTTATCTACCCAGCAGATCTAATGGAACATCCATACTGAGAACACCAGCTGTGTACTTAGAATTCCACTTGTAAATCCAGGTCTTCTATCACAGGTCAGAATCCCCTGCGGGCCTGAGCCTGTAATCCTTACATATCTACAAGGACTCAGGCAAAACTATATCTTACTTTCTACATGAGAAGACAAAGTTGTCCAAGCAAAGCAGTTTATAGATGGTCACATGACATATTTGAGGCTCCCAGAGGTCTGATTTTGGTCTGTTAACCTCTGATTTGAGATTATTATCAGAGCAGGCATCAGTGACTCAAACTTATAATGCCTGCTCTCAGGAGGCTGAGACAGGAGCTTTACCCAAAGTTCAAGTTCTCCATGAGTTCGGAGTAGCCTGGTCTACAGAGTAAGACCATATATCAAGAAACAAACAACAATAACAACAACAACAACAACAACCTACTATTCTTACATGGGTCTATATAGCCCAGGTTGATATGAACTGCACTATGTAGCCAAGGATGACCTTGACCTCCTGCTTCTGCTTCCTGAGGGCTGGGATGAGAGGAGAATCCACCACACCATACCTGTCTTACGAAGTGCTGGTGATGGAACCCAGGGCTTTCTGTATATGAGGCAGCTCTGTGCTTAAGTGAGCTACATCCCTACCCCCATACACACACCTCAAATAATGTACTAGTACAATCTGAAACAGATTTAGAGATTTATTGCTTTGACAAAAATGGGCTTCTGGGTTTCAACAAATATTATGAACATATGCTTGGGCTTTATTGCGTGACAGCCGTCAACTCTCCCATCTCCCTGGGGAACAAACTGTTTGGTTCCCAGTCAAACAATTCTAGCACCTGGAAGACATGAAGTGGGTCCTGGGCTTTCTCCTCCTCCTCAATATAACAGGTTCAACTATTTCCAACAAATACACACTGAGGACTAATTGTTTATAAGGCATTTTTCTAAAGTTATATAATCAATAATAATAATAATAATAATAACAATAAACCAGCTGTGAAATGAACCCTCCTGATGTGTGTGTCCAAAATTTTATTTTGCATTGTCCTATTGCATTTTTCTAAGATACTATTCCAAGAGCATGTTAGTTGAGAATTAAAAAAAAAAAGATAGATTTATTTTCTCTACTCTGAGAAAGTACACACAGTGCACCTGCTATAAAATAAACATTTGTCCAGTAAGATTTCAGCGTATGTCACATACCCAAGGTGTAAATGTACTAGCCCTGTCTAAATCTGAACTCCAACCTCGTACCATTTTCCTTAAGGCCCCACAGGAAGAAAAAGGGAAAAAAAAACCTGAAAGCCCAACAACCCCCTACAGGAGTCAGATAGCCTGTCTCTATTCATTGTTGAATTAATGGTAGCAGAAATTGACTGTAATGCGGAGCCATTTAAAGGAATGCCAGTTGAGTTCTGCCCAGCCTGAAGAAGACCCAGCCTCCGCCTTTGTTCCTAATCTAGGCAGTTTTCACAAAATAACAATACCTTCTTTCAGAAACTTTGGGACAAAGGAGGGGATGACTCCACTCTACCAGATAAGGGCTGGCAGAAGAGGTGGCAGCTACCAACTACAGGAGTTTCCAGGGTCAACCAGGAGTGCCTAGCTTCTTGGTGAGAGGCTTCAGGCAGAAAGGGCCTTGCTCGAAGGGACTTAAAGGCTCCCAGCCCCATTCCCTGTGCCTGTATGTGCAAGAAGACCTCTTGTCCAAGGAGAAGAGGCCCCAGGGTCTCCAGAATTCTCCCTGTCAGTATCTGGGTATGCTTGCAGTTGGGGGACTATCGCTACAGCTGACTTCTCGCAAGCCTCTGAAGTGTAGAGTTTGAGTGAGCTTGGCCTCTCTCTCTCTTTCTCTCTCTCTCTCCCTCTCTCCTTTTCCCTCTCCCTCCCTCTCCCTCCCTCTCCCTCTCTCTCTCTCTCTCTCTCCCCTTCTCCCTCTCC